>NW_028324309.1:310000-615000 GCF_058129835.1 Hydra viridissima | reverse complement strand
CTAACTGTTTTTTAACCCTGAAAGACCACAAAGAGAACTTTATAAACAACCCTACAGTCAGACTACTAAACCCTGCTAAAAATGAAATTGGAAGAATCAGTAAAAATATACTATCAAAAATAAACCATGATATCAAACGTATACTTGGTCTCAATCAATGGATATGTACGCAAAATGTCACTGATTGGTTTAAGATAATCACTGAAAAACACCTGTATAAGTTTCTTATCTTTGACATAAATGACTACCCTTCAATCAATGAAAATCTTTTAAACAACGCAATTAGCTTTGCTGAGAAGCACGTAACAATTAATAATGATCAAAAAATGATTATCAAACACGCAAGAAAATCGATACTCTTTAATAACGATCAAGTTTGGGTTAAAAAGAAAAGCGGTTTGTTTGATGTTACCATGGGTGCTTTTGACGGTGCCGAGGTTTGTGAACTTGTTGGCATTTTCCTACTTTTCCAACTATCGCAACATTACAACAAAGCTGATTTTGGACTATATCGAGACGATGGTTTAGCTATATTTAAAAACACCAGAGGCACGCAAATGGAAAGAATAAAAAAGCACTTTGTTCAAATCTTCAAAGACAATGGCTTACTTATTTCCATCCAATGTAATTTGAAAATTGTCAATTATCTTGACGTCACTTTAAACCTCAATGACTGCTCTTTCCGGCCTTATAGTAAACCTGAAAATGTTTTAAGCTATATTCATGCTGAATCCAACCATCCTCCTAACATTTTAAAGCAGATCCCGCATTCCATCGAGCTACGATTGTCTGCCAATTCATCTAGCGAACAAATCTTCAGAAATTCTTCTTATATGTATGAGGAAGCCTTAGAAAAATCAGGTTACGACCAAAAGCTTATATACATCCCCAATTTACAACCTGTTTACAACCTGTTAACAACAAAAGTCGTAAGCGAAGAATTATCTGGTTCAATCCTCCTTACAGCAAAAATGTTTGCACAAATATAGGAAAGCGGTTTTTAAACTTGGTCGACAAACATTTCCCAGTTACCCACAAACTCCATAAGATTTTTAATAGAAATTACACAGAACTATCGAAAGAAATATGGAAAATGAAAGAAAAAAATTTCACACCTATCGTTAAGTGGAAGATAATCAAACATTGCAAATCGTACAACCCGGCCACAAAATGCTGCATGCTATGCCTGCATGAGAAGTACATGATTATTATGTTTAATGAAGGTACCTTATTGAATAAGAAGAACGAATTGGTTTCAAAATGCAGGCATAGAAATAAATTTCTTCTTTCGAAATTTGATACTGGTGACTAGGCCTATATTATTTCTTTCTTTTCTTTTCTTTCTTTCTTTCTTTCTTTCCTTTCTTTTCTTTCTTTCTTTTCGTTCTTTTCTTTCTTTTCTTTCTTTTCTTTCTTTTCTTTCTTTTCTTTCTTTTCTTTCTTTTCTTTCTTTCCTTTTCTTTTCTTTTCTTTTCTTTCCTTTCTTTTCTTTCTTTTCTTTTCTTTTCTTTATTTCTCTATTGCTTTCTTTCATTTCTTTACTTCTTTATTCCTTTCTTTCTTTCTTTCTTTTCCTCCTCTTTTTCCTAATATGACGTCAGAGCACACGATACAGTAATTTTTGCAATTTGTAACGGTTTTTATAGATTTTTGATTTGTATTTCATGGCTGATGATTGCCGCTAGGCATGAAACTTTATGTACCATACATAGTTGTTGTTTCTTCGTTTTATATATATATATATATATATATATATATATATATATATATATATATATATATATATATATATATATATACATACATACATACATACATACATACATACATACATACATACATACATACATACATACATACATATATATATATACATATATAATATATATATATATATATTCAAGTTCTTTTTTTAAAGCAGGTGATGCCCCATTTAAATGTACGATACCAATATCTGAGGAATATCTCGATAAGCCGTGCGGTAATGACTCTCCAGATAACATGGCAGGATTATGCGAGTTTGTACTATTTACATTTGTGATTTTACTTTGTAAGGGTATCCACGGTAAATGATGTGATCACGTGGAATTGTTTTACAAAAAAAATTCCTGAATGAAGTAATTTTACTGTTGTGTTGAACAAGACTCTAAAAAGTTATTTATGATTTGTTCTCATTTGCTGGCTCGTAAAAAGTTCTGATCTAAAAACTACTTAATGCAAAAAGGTTTCATCGAGATCGTCTCGATCAAGTAACAAAAAACTTCAGCGTAGCGCACGCTCAAAATAATGCTTTTAGAGGAATTTTAATTTTGAAACGTCATATCTCTTTAGGAATCACTTTAAAGAGTACCTTGTGACCCTGGTCAACAAAAACAACTTGGATCCCGTGTTTTTTTTATCGGTAGACGAGCTTAGCGTTGTATTGACAAGAAGTTATAAAAAGGTTTTGGTAAAAAATGCGGACGAAGTCGATGAAGAGTTTCATAAAAGATTACAAGAGGTATGCCAAGTTTAAGGTCTTTGTTTTTCATTTTCACTATTAATATTTTTATTTCAGTCGGCTTCGTGTAATAAACACGAAAAACTTACAAGCTGCTTTCTTTTTAGTACGTCCGCACGGAGCTTCCTCTGCTGCCAAGAAAATGATTCAAGTTTATAGAACAACTTAATTTCGAATTTTAAATTTGATAACTTTTTACCATTACTTTTATCATCGTGATTTACATTTATAGGGCATGATAGCGTACACAAATTTTTTAAATAAACACTTTTTTGTATATATTAAATGAGTTAATTTTTTGTTTTATAAACTTTGTTTTTGTTAAACGAGTTTTTTTTTTAATATGTTTTCAATTGCTTTTTAAATTAACAATAAATACCTAAAGTAAATGGAAAAGCTGTAGATTAGCCGCGCAATAGGATTATATTCAAGGCTATACCACATCTGATCGTTAACTTTTGTGCAATCATACTTTAAAGCACAAGCTTTTCAAGTTTCAGCGAAGTTTGTTTTTCTCCTCTTTGTTTCAAAACATTTTTTCTTAAACTTTTTAAAAATCTAATTCGCTTTCTTCTCTTAAATGCCGCATTGATTTTATTATGAGAGGTAATTAAAATAATCGGCTTCCCTATAGTAACATAACACTTTTATATCATTTGGTTAAGAACCCTAAACTTTGCGATACTTATCCGAATGATGTCAAAGTTTTTTTTTACCATGAGGAAGCGGATCATTTAAGAAAAAAATGTTGAAATTTTAAAGCCTTTCGTTAAGAAAAAGAAATTTTAGCCTGAATTGTCCGGCACACTCTAAAAATAAAACATTTCTCAATTCGTTATAAAATAAACTATTTAACAGAAATTATAACAACTGAAAGAGTACTCAGATTGGAAATATTATTTTGAACAAAGTATACGCTTAATATGTTGTGCAATCGCTTGCTTCCAATTACTAGATTAAAATTGAAACAATCTATTAGTTTGAAAACAGAATAGATATATTGGTAAATCGATAGCTATTACAATTGGCAGACGTTCATTGTATTGCATTCCACGCAAATTCAATAGTCAAAGAAGACAGCATATTTTGCAAAGCAAGCATAATACATTCAGTTCTGATTATGTTTCCTGAAACTATTATCACTTTGTCTCAATGGCCTTCAATCTCGATAAGTCGTTCTCTATCCGTAATGAAGCACTGTTTTAAAGTTCATCTTTTAAAGCGTTGTGCATATTTTTTTATAATGTAAAACGAACTCAAGTATTCGTAACACCTAGGCATTAGTAATTTAACAGTATTTGCACCTGTATAAAGTAACATTTTTTAAATATATATTTGTAAGACTGGGATTTTTGGCTACAGGCCAAAAGAGTAGAGCTGTTTGTTAAGTTTAAGAGTTTAGACAAAATCAAATTTTGATTGACAAGTCCAAGATATATTTGGTTTAACTTTTTTGAAATTTAAAAGTTGTTAACTGAAATTTGGTCGTCGATTGTTCGTTACTGTTGGGCGCAAGACATCGCCGTACCACCATGAGGATTATGTCCGTCATCATCACCGTCGTCGTCTTGATGGTAAGCTTCACGCCGATTAGAAGAACCGTTATCCATGGAGGGATCGTAACTACTTAACATCACTTCCTGCACATCTTCTCGTGTCAAGTCAATGTCCGCCACTTTGGTTCTGGGCGGAAGAATACTTTCGAGAAGCTAAAAAAAGACACAAGTAAGTCACACACAAAAAAAACAACTTAAATCAAAATTATTCCAATAAGATAAAAAAAAAAAAAATAAAAATAATAAAAATAAAAAAACTGGTTTCTTTTTTACTTTTAACTTTTCCATCTCTAAGTAATTATTTTGCGGAAAGATTATGTCAAACGTCACGAATAAATGTCCTTTATCAAAAGGACTTCGATAATGAGGCATGCCTTCATTGAGCAACACACGAGTAGAATCTAAAAGAATAAAAACATTGGGATTAGCCTTTATAAAAAGGGAAAAAAAAAAATTTTGTGTTAAGAAAATATATGAAAATCTTTGTTATTATTGCATTTGTCTTTCATGTGTCCTGAGTACCTTTTTCCCGAAAATTTAAAAACTGTTTTCGGAAAAACATCAAGCTTAAGCAGCAAATTGAATTCAGGAAATGATTTGGTGAAGTTATTTGGCAAACGTTTTTGAAACTTGCTTTCATTACTATGACGTAGTTAATGGTTAGAGAAGCCGTTTTATTCTTATGGAAATTGAGCTTTGTATAAACTTTGTATAAATTTTAAAATTTAAGAACTTTATGAAAATATTGCACACAAAGATGTTTTTATTTTGAAGTTGTTCCAAATCTTTTGTTCACTTTTTCTGCTTTAATCAGATTGATTTTTTTTTACATTTTTGAACCCTATAATTTACACCTTGATGTTTTTGTTTCAGAAGAATAAAAACCAGAAACCACACTAAACTTGAGCAATTTTTAAAACTAAGTTGGGTTATCCTTTGAAACTATTTCTATTAACAATTAAGTATCATTAAAAAATGTATATATTTTGAATTTGTAAAGGATAAAAACTTTTTTTCAGTTTTGTTTTTACATTTTTTAAATTTTAAAAGTACAAAAAACTTCCAACAAAATTTTATTAGAAAACCTGCAAAATTTTAACAACTAAAAACAGATCAAAATTTTTGTTTGGCATCTTACCTGGTTCAATGACTTTTCCAGGAGTGCTTGTGACAAGCAATTCTCGATTGTCTAGATGCTGAATTGGTATTTTAAAACCACAGAGAGCTTCTGTTAGCCCAATTGTGAGCTTTAAGTATAGGTCATTACCTTTTCGCTTAAAACGGGGGTGTTCAACTTGTTGTAGAACAATTATAACATCTCCACTTTCAATACCTGGCTGTAGAAATTTATTGACAAAATCAATCAATAACAATTAAACATCAATGAAGTAGTGATTACAGTAAAATTTAGAAAATTTTCCATTTTTTGTAACATACTTGTTGGTCTCCTTCATTGTGGAATGTGATTTTTTGTGAATCTTTCATCCCTTTGTCTACTTGTACCTGATAAAAAGTTTTTTTTGAAAAGAAAAGAGTTAGTAAACTGTTTATATTTATATTTATACATCACTGAAATTTTATATTTATATTTATACATCACTGAAATGAGAAAAAATAGACAATTTGTACATGTATTCAATTTTTGTTTTAAGATTTCAAATCTCATTGAATGTCTGCTGAAACCAAACACTTTAAATCAGTGCTTTGAAAATGGCTGACTAAAGTAATAAGGACGTTATGAAATAGTAAATGTCAAAAAAAAAGCAGAAAAACTTTTCTATGTGTGGAAAAAGTATTAGGTTTTACAAACCAATCTTTTATACAACCCAATACCTGAAAGGAAGTGTTCAGTTTGTACCATGAGAATTCATTCAAATCTTTATGAAGAGAGTACAAAAAAAACTCTAAAAAAGACAGTGAAAAATGACAAAAGAACTTGAGACTTCTGATAAATTACTAAGTAGGGTTTTGAAATATGATCTAGCTTTTAAACTCTACAAGATTAGAAAACATTATCTGCTTTTAAGTGATAGAGGGGAAAAATACTGGATGAGATTTAGCAAACCACAATCTTTTCATTTGGCTGGACAAAAAGATTTTTACTAGTTGAGAAACTCTTGAGTATGTTAGTGACAACTCACGAATATCAAGTATCGCTTCTCGGCCTAATGGCTAAGATCAAGTGTAGCAGGCTGGCTAAGCTGGTGTGCTTTTATTAAACTGATATTTTTCTTTTTTTTCCGCCCATTCCTCAAAGGGGAAGCAAACTCAGGGTCAACATGCTTCTGGGTCTTCCCAGGAGAGGTTCGGGCAAGTCTACAAGGCATCGGCCGGCGGACTTAAAATATTTAATACCTCAAGTAAATGAAGAAGCATGTGCTTCTGTAAAAAAGAGATAAAAGGATATATTTTACAGCAGAAGAAGACAAAAATTTTGAATTGTAAAATTTTTTTTATTTAATATGCTTATATATTAGTTAACATTTCTTTAGTGTTTTATGTTGGAAGCATTATTTATGATAAATCATTAATGGGTATATATATATTGCACCTTTAGTGGTTTAAGTTTTTTTAAACACAGGCTTATTTTCCTTGAGAAATCTAAATTTTATTGTTTTGAAATGATTAAACCAAAAGTTCAATTTCAATAAGTTTTAAAAATTTCTTTTTTTGCTTTATTTAGTTGAGAATGTTTTTTGTCTAAACAAATTCTTTAGACAAATAAAAGCACAACTTTTCTCCAGTTCAAATTTAGCAGACAATTTTTTATGATAAAGTTTTATACCTCCAAAATTTTAGTTTCATCGCACACTTTTTTGCCGAGACATTTTTTGCATCTATTTTTTGGGTCTATGACTTCTCCTAAAATATTAAAAATAGGTATATTTTTAAAGATGTTAACTTGGTAAAGTCCCAAAAAATGCCAAAAGATTTTGTGGATTATATGAATAATACATAAACTGAAATAGAAAATAAAATCAGGAACTAAAATGAGTGAACTTTAACATTATTCAAATTTTTTATTATTAAACCAAAACATATATTTATAAAAAACAGATCACCTTCTCCATTACAGTCAGAACATGTTCTCTGAATTTGCTGGACCATTCCAGGTGCAAGCTGTTGAAGACTTATCTTTATGCCATTTCCATTGCATGAAGTGCATCTTTGAACAGCATTACCTTTCCCACCAGAACTTAAAAAAAAAAAAACTTTAAGTCAACAGGTTGTCATTCTGCTACCAAAATGCTTTCTGATTTGAGACAAGAACTGTGAATTTTAATTAGTGAAAAAAAAACTTTTGAAAGTGAAATACTTTTGAGACTTTTTTTATGTTGTACAAGAAAAGAAACAAAGAAAAACAAACAAATATGAAAAGAAACTAGTAACAGGAAAAAACAAACCCTTTGCAGGTGACACAAATAACTTTTTTTTTAAGTTTTAACTTTGCCAGTTTTCCATTGTAAAGGTCTTCCAATGTAACCCTTCAACAATAAAGTTAAAGAACTCATTAAATATTTTTTAAATAAATGTATAACTTAATTTTTTTTTTCATCAAATTTTAAATTCCACAACCTTAAATCTTAATGTAGTGCTATATCAATATTATCTTGAGTTCTTAGAACAAAAGTGGAAATACTAAATACTCAAGTTAACAAATATTAATTGATTTTTTTTCTTTTATAATGAACCTACCTTAATGGGTGAACTGTATCTTCTCCTTTCCTTTTTTGACGCCTTGATCCTCCTCCCATACCAAATGGTCCAAACCCTCCCATACCTCCTGGGTAAAAAATAGTATTTTTAATAATTGGAAACCTTCATAGATAAAGCTGAAATAAAACAGAAAATTGCTTTTTCTTACCAAAAAATCCACCATGCCCTCCACCATGTCCAAATATATGACTAAGGATATCTTCCATACCTTTAAACATATATATATATATATATATATATATATATATATATATATATATATATATATATATATATATAAACTCATTAACTCAATTAGAATACTATTTATAAAGCTAAAAACTAAAAACAGTAGAAGTTTATCTCTCTCTCTCTCTCTCTCTCTCTCTCTCTCTCTCTCTCTCTCTCTCTCTCTCTCTCTCTCTCTCTCTCTCTCTCTCTCTCTCTCTCTCTGTCTCTCTCTCTCTCTCTCTATATATATATATATATATATATATATATATAAAACACCGGATAATGAAATCTAAAAAAAATGAATTAAAAAATTTAACATTTAACTTCATTTTCTAAGGAACTCACCGCCTCCAAATCCTCCTTCAGTAAGACCTTTTTCTCCATATCTATCATACAACTCCCGTTTTTCTGGATCACTTAAAACTTCATATGCAACTGAAATTTCTTTGAACTGAAATTAAAAATTTCTGTTCAGAAAAAAAGTTACTAAAGATTCTTACCCAACAAACGAATTTCCCAGAATTCATTACTGTTACCCTGTAGTTACTGGTTGTTATGGTGTATACTTATATGATGTATTATGTAATTATATAATACACCAAAACAAGGAGTAACTATAGCATAACAGAATAAGAAGTGTTTTTTTTTTTTACAGATCTTATTAAACATAAAACCTTGGTCAATGTCATAACAACCATAATAACCATTTTTGTAATATATCAACTTATTTTTTTTGAAAATGCAATTTTAAAACAATTGTAACAATTTGACTAAAAATTTCTGCAATTATTTTAAAGCAGTCACATTTTCTACAGTTGTTTTATAGATAAACCACATAAATCAAATGGTACCTATAAATATGTGCAAGTAACTACATTTTATTTTTATCTAAAAAGAGATTTCCTAATCAGTAGTCTTATAAATGATTTTAAGTTTTTTTAAAATGTTTACCATTTTTTATTATTGCTCCAGGTTTATTTTTACCAGAAATTTAAAAATTAAGAATTTCTTTTCCAGTACCAATAATAAAAGAAAGACAATAAATTTGCAATTTTCTATTTACATATATATAATCAAAATACCATAATACAATTTCACCAAAGTATTGATATAAATTCATAGCAAGATTTTAATTCATTTCATAAAGCCTTTATAAATATTTAAAAGCTTGGTACAAGGGACATAAATATTACGGTAATAATTAGCTGCAAGTTAATTAAAAGCATAATGTAAACAAAAACATTTTATTAAAACACAGCAATCACCAAATCATGTAACAGACAACATAAATCAGATAAATAACACATAAGTCTACATAACAACATAAATGATCATATAAATCAATAAATATAATCAATAAAACAATAATCACATAAATCTACATAAATTACTGTTGATTGTTAAAGGTCAGAATAATGACTCACTTTTTCCTCAAACTCTGGTCCTGCTTTATCTGGGTGAAACTGTCTTGCGAGTTTCTTGTATTGCTATTTAAAAACAATAACATTTCAAGTAACTTTTTTATCTTTAAAAGTTAATGACTTCTCAACTACATGAAATTATGTTATGCAACCTTTAGTAAAATCATAAATTTCAGTAAAAAAAGCCAATAAAGTCATTTTTAAAAATGCTTTAAAAATTAGTAGGAAAATAAAAAAAATAAAAATGCTTAAAAAATTAGTAGTATAAAAAGTCAATTAATGCTCAACTTCTTGTTAAAATTTTAAGAAATATATAGATATTTTTTTTAGCTAGTTATAATAAATCTCAAAATCAGATGTCTTAGAAAGTTACCTGATTGCACAAAACAAAACGAAACTTCAGTTTTCTAATATTTTACTTAAAACTTGCTAGTTTGAAGTATTTATTTCCCTTTCTAAGACTGAAATTTTAAACTTTCCTTTTCTAAAACATACTGACTGTGAAGCTACTAAAAGAAACTTAAAAAATGAATTTATAAACAACTTGATAGCCAAACCTTTTTAATTTCGTTAATTGAAGCATTCGGTGAAACTTCTAGTAGATCGTATAGTTTGGTGTCTACTACCATTTTCTTAGACTAAACTGCACCTTTGAGAAAACAGTTGTAAATAATAAAATTTTTATAAAAAAACGACCAGAAATTGCAGCACTTTTTAGCACTGATGTATGGGGTTAATGAGGCAGTAAGCTTTCTATTTATGTTACGAAAATTTAATCTGGAAGTTTCGATTATCACGCTGTTTTTTAAGCCTCGTTTCAACTAGACTATGTTTCGTAACGTTTGTTTACACACAAAGTGATCTCGATTATTAGCAGTAATTTTATAAGTGAAGGTAAAACTATTGAATAATTTTGCATAGTATGAAAAAAGACAATATGCGCTATTGCCTATATTTATAGATATAGGTATCCTGTTCTAAAAAAAAATTAGAATTGATTTGCTGCTTCATAATAATATTAAAACACTTTTGGAGGATTGATTAAATAAATCAAAAATATTTTATTTTCTTTAGACAATTTTTCTTAAGGGTTTCTACTCATCATTAACAAAAGCTTATAGCTTTTATGTTAAGGTTTGATAGGGGAGTATACAATCACATATAAAATCGCCCCCCCCCCCTAGCATATAATAATTTAAAATATTCCTTACCAAAAGTTTACTAGTAGGCATTTTGTATTTTCACGAAATTAGTTTCGTAAGAAATGCCATTTTTTTATTCAATACAACATCTACTTATCTTGATCTCACATTTGTTTTGCACTAAGTGTTCCTTGGTGGGGCCATGGAGGGGTCTCTGTGGGGCCGTGGTGGGGCCAAATATTAAAATAATATAAAAGTATTTTACATAGCGAGCAATTAATACAATTAATCTTTTTTTTTTAATTTTTGATGAGGTCCAAGTTTTAAAGATCCCCTGTAAATATTCTTTGCCTTCACCACTTGATCACATTTGTTATTTGTTTTATTTATTCAAGAAAATTCGGTACCGATACCTGGTTTACAGATAAAACATTCCAACCCCAAAACTCCTTAACCCCAAAAGCTCCTCAACCCCGAAACTCCTCAACCATTAACCCTGTGTAATGAGTATATCAACCTTATTTATCTTTGTTACCATGGTTTTTGCGACCGAACGTGGAGCATGCGTCGTATATCATTGGTTTGATTTACTATTGGGCTGGCATTGTTGCCCTTCTCAGTTTGCTTTCAGCTTCACTTATGAGCTGTTGCTTAGTCAGAAGTTCTGTATGCTACATTAAACACTATGTAGCATACAGAACTTCTATTATTATTATCATTTTTATGTATACTACACTAATGTAGCATACATAAAAATAATAAAAATAATAAAAGTAATAAAAATAATAAAAGTAATAAAAATAATAAAAATAATAAAAATAATAAAAATAATAAAAATAATAAAAATAATAAAAATAATAAAAATAATAAAAATAATAAAAATGATAAAAATAATAAAAATAACAAAAATAATAAAAATAATAAAAATGATAAAAATAATAAAAATAACAAAAATAATAAAAATAACAAAAATAATAAAAATAACAAAAATAATAAAAATAATAAAAATAATAAAAATAATAAAAGTAATAAAAATAATAAAAATAATAAAAATAATAAAAATAATAAAAATAATAAAAATAATAAAAATAATAAAAATAATAAAAATAATAAAAATAATAAAAATAATAAAAATGATAAAAATAATAAAAATAACAAAAATAATAAAAATAATAAAAATGATAAAAATAATAAAAATAACAAAAATAACAAAAATAACAAAAATAATAAAAATAACAAAAATAATAAAAATAATAAAAATAATAAAAATAATAAAAGTAATAAAAATAATAAAAATAATAAAAATAATAAAAATAATAAAAATAATAAAAATAATAAAAATAATAAAAATAATAAAAATAATAAAAATAATAAAAATAATAAAAATAATAAAAATAATAAAAATAATAAAAGTAATAGAAATAATAAAAATAATAAAAATAGTAAAAATAATAAAATGTTTGAAATGTTATAATAAATGTTTAAAATGTTTGTTTTTTGTTTTTTCATTTTAAATCTACGCGTAGTTAAAACGATTATAAGAACACTCATATTTATAGTTTTTTAAATAAAACAAAATGAGAGAGGGTGGGGGTGGGTGGGAAGAGGCTTTAATAAAACACAGCGGATAAAATCTTTTCAGAACGTATTTGATCCATACTTAACAAGTTCATCAACTTACCAACCACTAACCGAGTAGTAAGATATAATACCTTCTTTACTAGTACACCTGAACTGCATAACAAAAGGTTTTTTTTTTCAATCTTAGAAAGTTTGATTGATATTGAAGCACAGAAATTAAAACTTAGAAAATTGTTGTAGGATTATTTTGGCTAATTGAAATTTTTTAATACAATCTTTTAAAAAAGAAAGTTATTATAAAATTTTAGCTTACTGCACAGAAACTGTTCATTTTTCACTCTTGCTATGTAACTGGGGGATCTTAGTAATGTTAGCTATAAAAAGTATTTAACAATTTAAAATAATTTTAAAATTATTTCTACTTTGATTGCGCACTGTAAGCCAAAATTTTCTAGATAAGTTTTAAATTATTGTCATTTTTTTTTAAAATTAAAGATTATTTTCCTGAATTATAGCATATGATGCCAGTATGCATTTTACATTCGCTGAAACTATTTGGTTTTGTAAACAGCAAATGGCACTTTATATTTAAATGGCACGTTAGTCTGGTGGAATGTGGGATTAATTTCCTGTCAGCGCATGCTTTTAATGGGTTAAAATTTTTTTTTCACTGAATTAGGTGACATCTCAATACCTGTCACCTGTTTTTCTTTTTTTTGTGTGTGGGTTAAGAATCACTCTGCATGGCCCGTTGTGGCCAACATGAAGTTGCCATTCTAGGTCATGCGCAGAGTTGAATTCAGTTAAGCTTTTTATAGTTGTAATAATCTCGTATTTTATGTGAATATTTAAGTGCGTCGATTTTTGTTTCATTGTGAATATAAAGATTAACGTAAATATAAGTATAAATATAAATCTCTTGAAGTGAGAAATTTTAAACCATGTAATCAGGTTGGTAGGACATTTTGAGAAAAATTATATTTTTTCCGTAACTTTCCTTCGTTTCTAAGGACGAAAATTTGTTCGAAAAATTAGTTTCGAACGTTAACACTTTTTAGTTGCAAGAGTTCGAAGCTTGAACAAAGAATTTTAGAATAACTTTTCGAAAAAAAAATTATTCTTTGTAATTATTAAATTATTCTTTGTAAATATTCTTTGTAAAAGATTATTCTTTGTAACAATTTTTATTCCAGCACGAGCTTCAACTCTCAAGGGAACGTCCTTTTACAGTTTCATCGCTGAGTTTAACGGCTCAAAAATTAAACAGCTCAAAAGTTAAACTTGTCAAAAAATTAATGCCATCATTTTGAGATTTTTAGTAACCTAGAAATTCTTGAATGTAGTCAATCATCTTAATGGTGTTAGCGACATTTCATAAAACATTTAGGAGTGGAGTTGCTATTTTTTAGTCTAAAACAAAACAATTTCGTTTACATTCTTTTAAGATAAACATCCTTGCCCTATAAACAGAAATTCGCACGCTCAGTTACAGTTAATGAAAAAAACGATGCGTTAATTTACATAATTCTCAATGCAACATTCTCTTGACTTTAAATATAAAAAAAGTTTTAGTTCCATGGCCATATTTCACTTTTTAAAAATGTGAGGCTTTAAAAAAAGCCATTTTGCATTTCCGATTTTATTTTGAGCTCGAGTACTTTGTCACTGCCTTAGTTCCTTCACTTACAGCATGCTTAGCTAGCTCTCCAGGAAGAATTAGACGAACCGATGTTTGAATTTCACGCGAAGATATGGTCATTCGCTTGTTGTGGAGTGCTAACTTAGAGGATTCACCTGCAATTCGTTCGAAAATATCGTTGACAAATGAATTCATAATGTTCATAGCTTTGCTGGAGATTCCAACATCAGGATGAACTTGCTTCAGCACTTTGTAAATGTAAATTCCATAACTTTGTTTCCCCTTTCGACGATGTTTCTTGTCTCGCTTCTTCATTACCTTTTCTACAGTTTTATGCCGAACTACTTTTTTACTCGGACTTCCAGGTCTTGAAGTCCCACGTGCCGGACTTCCCTTTCGTGGGCTTCCTTTTCGAGGACTTCCTTTTCGAGGACTTCCCTTTCGAGGACTTGTTTTCTTTGGACTTCCAGTCATTATCTTTGCAGTGATTATCGCTACTTAGAATGAATTGAAGATCGTAACTCGTCTTTTTATAAAGAATGAATTGTCTCAATAGGAAACAAGTTTTCGAATTCAAACGGTTCGAATGTTGAAACATTTGGCGCCGAGAAATTTAAAGAATTTGGCGCCGAAATTTCGAATAACAAAATACTTTCATCAAAATTTATTTGCAGCTTGTTTAGATTTAGATTTGATATTTTATAAGGAAGCAAAATAACTTTGTTTGAAAATTTCACCTAAAAATAGAAAAATCAGTGCAAGAAAAAAATTGATTTTATTTTACTAATTAATTAAAGAATTTTTTTAAGTTCTTTTTTTTTTAAGATTGCCATGATTGTAATACTCTCAAGTAGGATGAGTGAGTTCCGGGCCGCTTTAATATTTTAAGACCTCTTGTATATCACGCATTTACAATACGGGTCTGCGTATCGTTTCATTTCCGTATTGTTATCATTCCGTAATGTTATCATGTCGATATGATAGCGGAAAAAAAAAGTGTCATCGGAATAATTACGACAAAAAATCTGTAAAAAAATTTTATTCGGTATTGTAGTTAGTTTAAATCTCGGTATATATCGGAACTCTTGTCAATCCGATGACACTTTTTTTCCGCTGTCATATCGGAATGATAACGATACAGAAATGAAACGATACGCAGACCCTTAATTTACAACCGTCCACCTAAATACCGCGTATGAGAAAAAGTAAAAACAATGGTTCTAATCTTTCCAAGTGGAGAAAAAAGAACAGAGTTTACTTCCTGTAGTTTTGCTTGGACGCCTTTATATTTCCCCCCATGTTTGCGCCTTTATCTTAGGCCTGACTAATACAATTCTAAAACTCTAAATTCACGTATTTAAATTTTTTCAGGATATAGATTGCAATACTATTGCTACATTTTTTTTTGAAATTATCAAAAAAGATAAATCTCTCTAGACAATCTCAATAGATTTATCAACTACGTTTAAATATCGTATAATGAAAGTAGTTTGTTTTCAGCTCTTGATGCTTTACTGACTGATTTCCATGCCGCATCATTTTCTTTATGTTAAGTTGAGTTTTCATGAGACGGTATCTTATGTTTAAACTCTCACCATCCTCTGACAGTATTCTATTTAGATTGTGCACTGAAAGATGACTGATTTCCATTACTTTTGTTAGAAATAAAGCACGGTACACGGTACATAGATTGCTTTTCTCTACTTGAGCACAACCAGCCTCTTGTGCATGTTTCACCATTTGGAAGAGTTTTGGTGAGTGCAAAGAAAATGAATTGTTGCTGCACCTGCTGGAATGGTACTGGGAATATTGAAGAACGTTATTTAAAAAAACAGGTCCATTCGGGTGGTATTGTTCTTATCAATAGTTCCAATATCTAGTTCTACCAAAGAGTACAAATTGGTTGTTTAAATTTGTAAATAAATGTTTTCAACAAAAAACCGTCTGAGTTAAAGATTATTCAGTGTTTAACCACGTTGTAAGTTTTCTATTGTCGGTTTTTTTCTCTTCTTAATTTATAAGAGTTTAGTTTGTTACAGGGGGTAATCTCATCTGTAACTACACGCTTAATTTTAGGCTACTCCTGTCTCTAACATTTATCGAAAGTTATTTTCTCAAACTTTTATAAAAAAACTTTGATATTGAAAACAATTTTTTTCAATGATGTTTCGCGTTTTATCTGTGTTTCCTTTGTTTTATCTGCGTTTTCTTTGTTTTGTTTCAGCAACTTCATCCTATGACATTGTGAAGCTTTTTGTTCTTCTCTGATTTTTTCAAATGTTTATGAAATTTCTCGTCAAGTTTGTTCTCTATTGATAACGTGAAATAATCCTTCGATCCTGCGAGGGGTTCGATAAAAACTTGATATTTTTTTAGTTAGTTTTTTTACTCGAATGAGCTCAGATCTATTGGAAAACAAACATGGCTGCTTGGGAAATCCGCCAAATAACGAAGAGAACAAAGAATTGAGTTTTACATATCTTCAGTAAATATTAAAAAAATAAGTTCTTTAGCTCTAATGCGATAATTGTCATTATAAGATCAAGCCATATTATTAAGAATGAGGGGAGGGGGAGGACTTGCCTCTTTGGTCGCGAATTAAATCTAATTTACTGCTTTGATAAAAAGTTTCAATTTCATGACTTCTTTATAAATTCGAACTTGTCTCAAAATTTAGAGAAATTTCGAATGCGAACTTAACAACAAATTTGATGTTTAAGGAAAAAGCGAAGCAAATCACAAAACCGATTTCTTTGAAAATTGCTTATGAGATTTTTCGTTATCAAACCGTAAAAATGTTCCTCAAAGTATTCCATGGTTTCAACAAAGAAAAAATTTTTAAAAAAATGAACAACATATTTAAGAAGTTAAAAATTAATTTTTATTGCATTCCAAAAATGCCAGTCTATATTTTATGCAAATTTGAAAAGACCCCATTTATTTGTTTGTTTGTTTGTTCGCTTTAAATAAAAACAGAGAGAAGTGTTGACAAAATATTCATAACGAAGAAAATAACAGACGCATTAAAGTGGCTGATAAAAGCTTAAAATTTCTTATTATTTCGGTAATACCATCATTTTCTTTTTTATAAGACAATATGTTTATTTAAAATTCGGTTTAAAAAAACAGCTTGAATTTAACTTTACTTTAAAATTAACTGCAGTAGCATCAGCTGAGTTTAACAAGAAAATTCATCTTCATTTTAGATACTCGAGCTAAATTAATGAAAGAATAACATCACGTTAAAAAAATAACAAGAAATTACAAACTGGGCATGCGCAATTGCAACAGCGCGAAAAATAAAAGTCGGTTTGAACTAAAAACTAATTTAAATGTTTTAGTGGAAAAAAAAAATTTCAGCAAACATTAAAACGGGTAAAAAGAGACTATGATTATTTATATCAATTTTCTTTAAAATTCAGAGCAGAAAAAAAATGTCAACAACATTTTAAAACTCAGAGCAGAAAGATATTAAAAATATTTATGTCAGATAATTCTACATTAAAAGGAGGTTAATTGTGACAGTAAATAAAAGTTATATTTTTTCTAACTCGGAGAAACTTAAAAGAAACGATATAAGCTGTAGTTTACTAAATTTTAGAAAATTACTAAATAAGTAATTGAAACGCTAAATTAACTGTTATTTACCGGCAAATTAACTGTAAATAACAGGTAATTTATTGGTAAATTCCGATATGTTTCATATTTAATAAGAAAATAAGAATTTGAAGACGAGAAAAAATGAGAAAATGAAAAAAAGATGAGAGAATTAGAGAATAAAAGAAATTTTTTTCAAACTGGCAAAGTTTCGTAGTTTCGCTTTATCGTTTGGTGATCTTAAAATCCTACTGTTAGGTGAAGTTAGAGAACCGTCGTTCATTAAAAGGTTCAATCAGTGAGGTCGGTGCTGGGCTCCGCAGGCTTGGTTTTGCTTGATATCGCATAAATCCGCCAAGTCGATACATGTTACAAATAAACACTATTTGCCTAAAAAGCTTTTAACCGCTGTTTTTGCTTCACACTTTGTTTGAGCGGTTTTATATTTCATAAGCGTGAACTTTACCTGAGAACGGTAAGTATCGTTTTGAAATTACTACAATAAATAAATAAACTATAATAAGATTAGCTTTGGTTAGAGTTTTAGTACGGATCAACTTTGGAAATTATAAACGGGTGAAAAGGATAAGGCCACAGGTTTAAAATTGACGAAAAAGGTTAACAAACACGTTTTACATTTTTATTACTAACGCAATTTTAAAACCATAAGCATAAAAGACGTACTTTAACAACAACAAAAATATTTTTATAATTTTACGTTATATTATGTTATCTCCTACATAATTATTACTTTCATATTGCATAAAGATGTGCACCATAGCTTCCATCAAAAGTATTTACTGTTCCATGTTCTGATACAGATCTTGCAGTAGCCTCTTCCAATTGTTTTAAAGATGAACAACCATAGTTGTGAACCATAGTTGATAATGATACTGAAGCAAAGGAGATATGATTGCAAGTAAGATTGCTCCAACTAATTGAAATGTCTTAGTAATAGCTGCTAAAATGAATTCCTTTACCTAGCGGCTCAAATGACTTCATTTCATAATGAAGAATCTGATGGTTCTAAAAATGGACTGCGTTCCTGAGCAAAAATCAAGGTTTTCATCATATTTTGGATTAATTGAAACTATAAGACCCTTCTAAAAAACTGCCGATTCAAACCTACCACCTACCAAATACCAATCATCCAGGTTTTCATCACTAGTTCACTATTAAAAGATTCCATTTTACTATTAAATGCAAAAAATAAAGTTGTAAGTAATAAATTGAAATATAATAGAAAAAGATTGGGGTTCGTAATATTTTTTATCAAGAGTTAGCATCCGACGATGATCCAACATCTGACGATGCATATTGTCTGTTTTACTTTTGCATAAACAAAATCCATGAAGAGGAGCATGAGATTATATTTAAAAGCTATTGATCAGTCAGCTGGGTTACAGCTGGGATTGTAATAGAAATTTCATTAGGCCACATACAACAGTAGCCACATACAACTGTAGCAGAAATAGCCTGTGAAAGATTCACCGCGGAAACGAATCAAAATAGTTTGTATTTTCCATCCAGTCAATAAAAGCGAAGTTTTTCAAAAGTTTTTTTACAACTAAATATAACAAAATGAAATAAGTTTTTTCTTAGAATTCATTACGGTACGATGTTCGTAGGTCAAGCTTTAAAAAGTTCTCCTCATGTTACAATTGGACTCATTGTTTTTTCTTCCATAGGGAAGATGCGGGATGATGCCACCATCGTATGAAATTAAAACACGGTGAACTAAGTAAGTATTCCACTCTTTTATCTCACCATCAAAGTTCGAGTGGCAAGGTACTACATGTAAAACCCGCGGTCGAGCATGTTACTACTCTTAACGACCAGTACAATTTTTGTATTGGATTTAAGGATGGCGTTAAATTTTAACAAGAAAATAAAAAACAAATTGAAAAAAGGTGAACATCACTTAAAAAATGTTTTAGAGAGTTGAGTCATTTAGATTGTGATCCAACAGGTGTATCTACCATAATCGAAATCCAACTTTTGCTTCAGCTGTTTTCTTACATACTAAAAAAAAATGAACCTGAATAAAGAACATCAAAAGCACAAAACCCGAAAACACACCCAAATGGAAGTTGATTCAAAGCATTCTGCGGTTGAATCTATCAGCAGATTTGTTTACTCCTTCTGAGTTGATTACAATAATGAATACGGCAGGCAGCCCCCCTACTGTTACAGCTACTAAACACCTATGCACTAGAAAAGATGTATTTTATTCAATATTGCATAACATACCAGGATTTACCAAGTTCACTACAGGTTCGTGGACTTGGTAATCTATATGAGCCGAAGGCGATGGTCACCAAAACTCACGAACTTGTATTTTCTGAAATGTTTTTGCTCATAATTGTTATGTTTTATAAAATTTGTTCAGTTTTTGTAGTAAAAAAGAATATTTTTAACTTATTTTTTTCAATTGTTTATTTAGTTCTGAAAATTTTTTTAAAAATTTGTCAAACTAATAGCAGGCAGATATTTTTTTAAGTGCTTTCTCATTCACTGACACCTGCAATGTGTCATTATGATGCAAAAAAAAAAAAAGGTTTTTGATTCTTTTTGGTTTTATACCAATTTGATGACATTGATGAGTTGTAGTTGTGATTCATATTGATGACAGATGAGTTGTAGTTGTGATTCACAAATACAATTCATCCATCACAAACGTAAAATATACTTTGCATAATTTGTATTTGCTCCTAAAATTATTATCTTTTGGTAAGTTTTCTCAAAAATGGGACGAAAGAAATTCGCTTGAAGAACGCAACGTCATTATAAAATTGCATCAAAGTAATTAAAGTGAACTGAAAGTCGCTTGAATTGATTAAAACTGGAATTGAGAAACATCTTCATAAAACCAGCTCAGAACTCATCAAGATCGGGCCGGTCTTTTAGGATAAACGACCCTAATGGAAACGTCATCCTTTAAGAACCCTGAGTAATTCTGAAGATTTCTTTAACGTAAATTGTAGCAAACATGCACAAGCAATTCCATATGTTTTTGAAAATAAGCCGATTAAAGCTTATGCAGCTGAATAACACTCAAAGTAATGCAAAAGAGTTACAATCGTTTTGGAATAAAATAATTTGGTCAGATAAAGCAAATTCGAAATATTTTGATTGAAATGTCTGAGCGTGGCGCCAGGCCAAGTACGGTGCTGACGCCAAGAAATTTAACGACAGTAGTTAAATAAGAACGAAAAATGTGTCTAAAAATCTCTAAAATGGTTAAAAGTTGAAAACAGAATCCAATTTTGTTTTCCAGAATGATATGAGGTATAAAGAAATCGTTATCCCAAAAAGATAACTGTTTCTTAATACTTCGTACCCAACCCTTTGATATGCCTATGTTTTGCACCCAGCAAAATTGTAAATCTACATACCGAACATAAGATTGCTGGTTTATAATTTGGTATTTAGTGTATGTACAAATGACAGAAGGGATTTTTTTTAACTATTAGCGTACAAATAAATTGTGGGTTTTTTGCTAGAAAAAAAAAGTTCCTTCTAAACTCATCTTTTTTAAACTAAGCATGTCATACCCCATGTGATATTTCGACAATCGAAACCGTAACACAGCAACCTTTAGAGTTAGGGTATCTTATTGTTTCCACGCATATTTTTAATAATAATTTTTTTAAATAAAATTCGCAAAAATTTTAACTTTTGATTTTCTATTTACTTTAAACAACTTGTATTTTCTCTCTCTCTCTTTTTTTTTTTTTTCAATGAACGTTGATGACATGTGACGGTCTTGAACTTATAAGTCACCTTAAATTCTTTACCCTAACCTCGATTTTTAATCTCTCTGGAGATTTTAATCTCCATGGAGACTCCAGTTGTCGTAAAAAATGTCAATTTGGATTTGGCTGATTTTGTCTCAAGAAAAATAAAGTTATCTCTGCTAAATCTCATTTTTAATTCATAAAAATATATAAAGTAACTACGTTAGCAAGTGCTAGCATCTTGATTAACTATGAACCAGACCTAAGTTACCACAAACTTTTTTTGGAATATTTGTCCTTAAAGGTTCATAAGATTGATTTCATTTATGTTAACATATCTTCGTTTAAAATTTTCAATAAACTTCAAACTAGGTGGAAACCAGGTGGAAAAAAATCGTATATCTTCTTTTTAACAAAACCCTTAACTTTTTCCAACTTTCCAATTGCAAAAATAAACCAAAAAAAATAACCCAAAGAAGAATTAAAAACGCAATATTTCTGTTTCCAAGAATTCCTATTCTAATTAAAGATGTGTTATTACGTCACCTATGCGCCAAATTCAAACGAAGAAAGCTTGATAAGCCAGGGACAGCCATCCAGCCATTCAACAAAAACGCAGACGTCTGTATCCAATTCGTAAAGAACTTGAAAAAAACCAAAAATGAGTTTGTTTACTTTGCTTAGAAAAATTGGGTGTCTACGCTGGATTAGATCGTCTCTAGAAAACTTAAATTAATTCAAAATAACGCGGCTTGTTGACACGCAAAACTATAAAATATTTGACTTTAGCTTAACATTTCAATTTAGCTCAACTTCATTTTTGCGGTCAGCTTAACGACGAGTTTGTTCGATTCGTTGCACGAGAAACCTCTTAAAAATGGATTCCTCTTCAAAGGTATTGCATTATCGACCCGCAGAGTGCAAACAAAACTTTAAACTTGGCGAAAGCTTTAGCAGAAATATTTCCGGTGTTGTAAGCCCCCCTCCGCATTTTCCTGCGAGTATTTTTTTTGATGGCGATGACGACAGAGTAAAACGTCCAATGAACTCATTTTTACTGTGGTCAAAAATGACGCGAAAAAAGTATGCCAGAGAAAACCCCAACATGCATAATGCTGAAATCAGTAAACTTCTGGGCAAAATTTGGAATGAAATGAGTGAAATTGACAAACTTCCATTCGCTGAAGGTGCAGAGCGTTTACGAACTGTTCACATGCGTCATCACCCCAACTATCGTTACACTTCGAAGAAGCACAAAGAAATGAAAATCCGAGGGATGGTTTCTTCCGAAACCTTAGAAACTGTTGGCCTTAGAAACAATTTTTTTGACGTAAATAAGCTTGTAAACGGCGGCGTAAAAAACGGAGAAACAAAAAAGAACCGAGATTTAAAAAGTTTTGGTTATCTTCAAAGCGCATGCGCTGCGCACCAAAACAGCAATAAAACAAAACCTCTTGCCCACGAAAGTATCAACAATTTTTCGCGTGAGAAAAATCCAATGTATAGCAGAACTGAAATACCACTCGGAAAGGAATTAGTCTCTAGAATGACCAAGAGTAATTACACTAATAACGGTAGCAAGCAATTGACTTGCAAGGAGACTGCAACGTGTCATCATCGACCAAATTGGAAACAACCTTTGGAAAGTCAATCTAAAAAGAACAGTAGAAGCGGAACGAGTAAAATCTATCAAGAGGAAAGAAAAGAAGAGATTGTTGATTCTGATGACGAGCTGGCGATGTTCTTCCAAGAGCTTGCCGAAAAGCCTTTGCACATCTTGGACGAAACCAATCATTACCAAGCTGCCTGGTTACCTGGCTGCTTGGACGTCGCCGTTTAGAAACATTTTTGTTTCTTTCATAGGAAAAAATTATAAAATTTTTGCTAAAAAGATTATAAATAATAGAAATTATAAAAATTGAGTTTTTTTTAAAGCTAAAAAGTAGAAAATAAAAAAGTGTAAAACTTCGATTCTAAAAAAATTTTTATTTGTGCTTCAGTTTGTAGTTCATTAGGCCGGGTGAATAAAATTGAGCAATTGCTTTTACTTAGTAATTGGTCAGCTTTACGTGAATAAAAACTTCAACAACATTTCTTAAGTTTTTATTCACGTAAAATTGAGCAATTACTGAGTAAGTTGCTTTTCTTTACGTGAATAAAAATATAAGGAAAACTGCTGAAGTTTTTATTCACGTAAAGCTGATCAAAAACTGAGTAAAAGCAATTGCTCATTTTTATTCACTCGGCCTATTATTTTGGAAACCTATAATGAAACTTAATGATCTCAAAAAAAAAAAAAGAAGATCAAGATGATGATCATTTTCATGGTTATGTTGATGATTATGCTGATGATAATGTTTATGATAAAGTTGATGATTACGCCCATCATGGATGTATAAGAGATGGAGGTGCAACTTATTGTTTAACATCAAAGAGACCGCTGATTTCAGTGAACCATGCGAGTTTCCGACTAAATCTAAATTTTCCACCGTCAACAAAAAATCTATTGAAACGGCTGCCGACAGATTTGAAACTGCAATTCTTATCACATGGCATTAATTCAAACTTTTATGCTTTTGTTTAATAAAACTGTTCAGGATAAAGTAACTACTTCACGTGTTGACAAACTACTAAGCAAATTACACCCAATGATATATTATATATACTAGATGTCTAACTTCGATCCGAAAACTGAAGCCGTGCAAGCCATTTCTAATTCGGGCAAAAACATGCATTTTTAACTTTTATTTCGCTCATCGGATATAGTTTTTTCCCTTATTACAAATGGCGGATATAGCTTTTGCCCTTATTACAAATGGCGGATTCAATTTGTAAACAAAAAAAGCGGCTTAACTTTTCGTCCAATAAAATCCCACAAGTTAGACATCTAGTATATATAATATATTATTGATTACACCAAGCTATTAAAAATTGTCGGCACGAAAAGATTTTATAATTTTTTTAAGACAAACATTTGAAAATTAAGGAACTTTTTTCGTGTAAACAAAGTCAGTCAATGATAAAATAGACCTGTAAGGTTAATTTTAAAATGACTAAAAAAGTAAAGCGAAATATAAAAAAGTGTAAATAGGATTTATTCTTAAGATCTGGTTTCATTCAATTCCTTCATTTTTCAATCACTAGCCTTAATTTTGTGTATTTTTTTCGAAATCGCCATTCTTTTGCCTCGATTACTCTAGAAATTAAATACAAATTCCACAACGCATTATTTCTTTGTTGATGTATCTTTTAATGAGCTTTTTTGTAACTCATTAGTTAAAGCAAAACTTTTTAAAAAGTTGCTCAAACTTTAAGTTATCTTTCAAAATGCTGCGAGAAATGTCATGTTTTCGTTTTTTATAATTTATATGTTTCATTTGTCATAAAAAGCACGTAACAACCCATTTGTTTTTGTCAAATAAAATTTAATTTACATATAGCTGCTAAATCATATTATGTTAGTGTTAAATACTTAGTTGTTCTTGCAGTTTGCCATAAATTGGCTTTGATAAATTCTTTAAAACTGTGAGAAACTATTTTTTTCTTTATGGTATATATATATATATATATATATATATATATATATATATATATATATATATATATATATATATATATATATATATATATATATATATATATATATAACATAATATAATATAATATAATATAATATAATATAATATAATATAATATAATATAATATAATATAATATAATATAATATAATATAATATAATAAATCATAATATAATGATATTGGAATCCATTGTAGTAAGGGCTATAGTGTCTGATGCAAGAAACCTATATAAAAAATTCTATAACATTCATAAACAAGAAGACAATATAGTAGATGGAGTAGTTCACTGAACATGGAACCATTGTGCTCCAGGAAGTTACAAAACTAGTTGATATTTTGTATTATTTATTGTATCTCAAGTTGTACATGTACTAAAGAAGTCAAAATCTCAGTTTTTTTTTATCAACATCAGCGTTATTTCTTAAAATATTAAGAATGTCTATCTACGTAAAATCTAATTCCGAAACCCGCAGTGATATGTATATGTTTAACATCAGAAATATATACAGTTAAAGGATATTAAGAATATTAATATTATCATTATTAGTAAATTTATATATAAAAAAAGATGACGCTAATGAAGCTTTCACAACAAAAATAAAAAAAAAAAAACGAAATTTTTTGGCATAAAAAAATCTTTTTGATATCTTGAAAGTTTTTCATCCTGCAAACGAAATTTTATTAATGTATAGTTTTATATTCAGAATTTATCGTGTTTTTGTAACTTACTACAAAACGCATTTCTTTTTTTGTATTTCCAGACCCATAGTAAATTGATAACTTTTATTATTGTCATAAAAGTTTTTTTAATATCTTTATTATTCTTTTGTTTTTATTTTGTTAAATTGAAACGGTAAACTAAAGATTATGACAAACCGTTATGACGGAATACATTTCAAATTAATCCTTAATATGAAAGAAACCGCGGGCAATTAAGTGAATAAATAACGGAATACTTTCTTCGATGAATGTAAAAAACTGAATTATTCCGCGTTGCAACAGCGATTTAGAAGATCTATATCTGTTCCGCGATTGCATACAACAGCATTTAATTCATAGTAAGGTTGGGTTTTAACCACCTTTTTACCGGTAAATAATGACAGATAAACTCTAATAAAGTGCGTTAAATATAAAATAAAATTAAATACGTCATTAGAGAATTTTTAAGGTGATTTTTAATCATAACATTTTACCGAAGTGTGATTTTACACTAAGCAAATTTAAAGTGTTAAATAACGTTTAAGGCGATCTACTTGTTAGATGACGTTTAAAATGACCAGAAAAATTACAGACCAGATTTTGTTAAAAAAACAACTCATTGAGGGAAAAATGCACTAGATAATACATACTGAAAAAATGCATACTAAATATAATAAGGAATGGAGGGTGTTTTACCATAAAAAAATTCTAAAGCTGCGGCCCATCACAGTTATTCAACGTTAAGTACTTTTGATATACAATCTCTAAAATCCTAAATGAATGAACCCAAACAGATTACATGTCAGTAGGAGAGGGAATTATTCTTCAAATTACGGGAGACTTCACAGATCACTCTTCAATTTGCAGGAATCTTATTTGGTCTGGATAACGTTTACTCTGCATTGTAAAAAAAGCATTTACCAAATTTGACCAGAATCAAATTTTTATATTGACTATATTACACTTTGTGAGTTGTGCCCTCCATAAACCAGACAACGTCACCCAAACCATACGTCATAAACCATACGTCATCCAAACCAGACGTCATAAACCAAACGTCATCCAAAAAAAAAAGTTCAACAAGTTATTTCAAAGCTTCCTAAAAAAAGCTGTAATATTTAAAAATTATTCCAATTGTTATTTTTTTCATTATAAATGATAAACTATTAATTGATAAGTCAATAGTTGAATTTTAAACACGATTTGATGATAAATGCTAAACTATGAATTGATAAGTCAAAGGTTGGGGTGGGGGATAGGGTGGGGTAGTTTGGGTTTATTATTTTTTTCATGATAAATTTACTATTATACTATGTAAAGCGTAACTTTACATAGTAGTTACCCTGCAAGTTTTCCATTTCTTTAAAAAGAAAACTAAGAAAAATTTTTTTTCTTTTGCACTAAAAAAAGTGGGAGGAGGGGGGGTTCTTTTTTATTTTCAAGCTTTGCACGATAATTTCAATAAAAAAATAAAAAAATGTGCAAGTTTGTTGAATTTTTAATGTGTTTTCAATCTAAATTTATAAATTAATACTAAAAATATAAAATGCTCTACATGTTTTTTTTTTTATAAGCATATGAATCTTTTGAAAGAGGCTCGGGTATGCTTAAGCAAAAAGTTAAAAGAGGCTCAAAAATATGCTTAAGCTTAAGCATATTTCTAATAAAATATGCTTATTTCAATACTTTCTTAAAGTGTGCGCGTTACTAAAAGTTAATGGGTATAAGAAAAATAAAAATTTAACTTAAGCTCTGTATTTGCCTTGGTTTTAATGTAGCTGAATTAATGTTATAGTATAATAATAAAAAATAAAACATATATACTATATACAAATATTATCAATGAAATCAAAGATAGAACTTAGAAATAAAATAAACATTTTAAATATGGTGTTAAATAAACTACACATTAAAGTGAGAGAGAGAAAAAAAAGAGAGAAATAAAACACTTCAGAGCGACTCTTAAACTTTATGTTTTTATGTTTAAGTATTGAGGTTTAGGTTTTGCAACACAATGACTTCATTACTTCATAAAGTGGTTGCATTGCAAAACATAAACTTTGATTTTTGTTGTTTTTGTTGGTTTAAATTTAGAAATATATTTATTTCAAGTTTTTAATTAAATGAAATTTAAATTTTTAAAATAGTTCATCGAGGCTCAGGAATATGCTTACATATGCTTATTTTTTTTCCAAATCTGAGCCTCTATATGCTTATAAGCATTATGCTTATAAAAAAAAAAAAACATGTAATATAAAATATAAAAATACAAAAAATGATAAATTCTAAGTTCACTTTGCATTTTTAACCATAGGAAAATCTATTGATACATTTTTTCAGTTAGCAAGTTATTAAGAACAGATTCAATTTAAAAAAAACGTTTCAATCTCGATAAGTCAGTTGCATGGTGAAAGTAATCTTCCAAAAATCGTTATCTTATATTGTTATAAACCTTATCGTCACCAACTATCAAATGTTGATCAGGCTCTATTGTCTAGGTAAATATAGATTAGTACATAGATAGCATATAGGTAATATATAGATTAGTATATAGATAGCATATAGGTAATATATAGATTAGTATATAGATAGCATATAGGTAATATATAGATTAGTATATAGATAGCATATAGGTAATATATAGATTAGTATATAGATAGCATATAGGTAATATATAGATTAGTATATAGATAGCATATAGGTAATATATAGATTAGTATATAGATAGCATATAGGTAATATATAGATTAGTATATAGATAGCATATAGGTAATATATAGATTAGTATATAGGTAGCATCATCTTCATCTTAGCAGAACAAAAAAAAAAATTTAGCATTAAACTTAATCAAAAAAAAAAAAAAAATCAAAACTTTGCAAAATCTTTTTAAAAAGTTGCAAAAATTTTTGAAAATCCATCCAAAAGATTTGATAATTTTGAGTAATATTATTTTATGCGTGCGAAATTAATATTTAAAAAAATCTTGAAATCTTCATGAACACCAGCACACAAATTTCAGCATGACCCCCATCTACCTCTGCGAGAGAGAAAAATAAAACTGGTATTGATTAAGCTTATTACCCGTGAATAATTTCTCAAAATAATTTTTCACTGCCAACGCGTTTCACTTGAGCTGACGTTGGTAACATTTAAAATTTTCCTTAGTTGATGTTAGAAAAATTGTAACTTTAAACCTTTAAAATTAAAATCGGAAAATGAAAATGATGTTGAGACAGTTTCTGTATGGATGGGAAAGCCAAGACAGTCCTGGGTGACAAAACGGAACTTCTATCCAATTCTTTCCAAGGCTGCCTTTGCTATCCTGAGCATTCCTGCTAGTTCAGTATCCTCCGAGCACTTGTTCAGCACTGCTAGCCTGACAGTCACAAAGGGAAGAAATCGCATGGATCCTCTGAAGGCTGAAAAGCTGCTTTTCATCAAAAGCAACTACTCTCAGTTAGACAGAAAAATGCTGCTCAAATTCTGCTCAGAAACCATAAGCTCTTCTTCAATTCCAAATGAGGAGCCGAATGATGACATCTAGGAAGTCTTTGTTGATGCAATTAACGTTATGGACATGTATGACATTGAAGAATACAAAGAATTTGTCAATAAATGGTTTTTTAAGCATTCGTTCAAGTTTCTTTCAACTTATTTCATGCTAAGAATCTCTGTAAAAATAGTACATCTTCAAATTTTAAATGTTTATTTTGTTATCAGTGTTAGGTAAAAAATCAAAGGTGAAAAGGCTATATTTGCCAGTATTTTATTTCTATGATGACTAAGGCAACTCATGCGCTTAGAAAGTTAACTTTTAGTACCAAAACTGCATCTATTTTCAAACCATTTAACCTGTTTGATTTAGCCATATTGTTTGATTAACTTTGGACTCAGTTTAAATAAGCTTGATTCAATATCTTTTTTAAATTTTAGTTTATAAATTTCACAGACTCTTCCAAAAATGCTAAAATTACCGCAAGCAATAGCTCGTTGCAAATTTCTGCAGATTTTAAAAATCTTTTAAAAAGTTTCGGGACCCGAACGGTGATAAAGTTAAAAACCAAACGGGTTTGGGTTTTCGGGTATTAAAAATTTCAATACTCGAACGGGTAACGTTAATATATCGGTTTGGTTCCTTAGCTGTCGGTGCTCGTTTATCCGTTTGATCAATGTTTCGGGTTTTCGGGTGTTTAACGGGTCTATACAAAACGGGTTCGGAATCCGAAAAATTTTTTGAAAATACCCGTTCAGCGGCCGAACGGGACCCAATTACATTCCCAATTACAAACAACAGTTTTTTTTTAATAAAAATTATTTTCTCCACATAACTTTGCATTTTTATTTATTTTTTTTTATTCAATACTTTTTTAAATATCCATTATTATTTTTATGATGTATAAATTTAGGAGAAAAATATATAAGCACTGAGTTCATCGATCCAAAGCTAAAAAGCTAAAAAGTTATTTTTCTAAAATATTCGTTTTTGTGGCTTGTCATTGTTTCACAATAAACCCTTCAATTGTATAAGCTAAAAATTCATTCTGCGCTCAAACGATTAAAACACCAATTTGGTAAAAAAAATCATCACTATTGCACACTAAATTAAAAACAAGTTATCTAAACTTAAAAAAAATCTCTTAATAAAAATTTCTGTTCATTACGGTAATAGTTTCAACCAAAATTTAGACAGAATCGAATAAGTAGAAGTTGCCGAAACAGAGTTTTCGGTTCAAAGTAACGATTTAAGCCGAAACCGATATCGAAAGTTTTCGTTCACTAATGAGAAATCCATGGTGACACTGGAAACAAAATAAAAATTTATCTCTATTGGTTTGTAAGTTTTACCCAATAACTTATTTACAACAACTCACAATATTTTCAAAAAGTGAAGTCGTTAAGCAAAAATTTTGCGTAAAAAAAAAATCGCCAGTTGGTTTTCCGGTTTTTCTTGAATAATAAAGAAAAAAAAAGAAGTACAAATTTTATTTCAGTGTTTTAAAATAAAACAGTTGCAAAATTCCTTTTAAAAAAATTTTGGTGATACCGCATTTCGTGGTGTGACCACATACCTTCTATAATTTTGTTGCAACTTCTGAAACTGTTTCGCAATAGTGTTGTTTAACTAAATCCGTTATTTTATCTTATAAAAGATATAAATTTTTAAATAAATACAAGTTTCTCACGCCAAAAAACGCGAAGTGCTTCATTTATTTGAAGACCGAAGTTTACACTTTTTTCGTTATAGCTACAGCTAATACCTGTATTTATAGGCAGTGCTTACAAATTAAAAAAGGTAACGTTTTTTCAACAGTTATTTGTCCTTCTTCGAGACCCTGATTTTCATCCAAGCAAACTTTTTATTTCATTTTTCCACGTGTAATAAAGTCAACCGCAAGTTGATAAAACGTCATAATAATTGAAAAATGAATGGGAGCATAATGCTGATTTTTACAAAAAGCTTCCGAGTCCATTTCCTTTATCTAAGTAGACTAGGGTTCGACCAATCGTCTACAGAGTGCAATGTTTTTTTACCACTCCTAGTAAACATTGTAATTTTTTTCACAGACAGCGTGCAACTTAAAAAAATACACAGTTCTAAGGACTGTAACAATTTGAATTCGGTTTTAAAAATGAAGTTTTAAATTTTGCTTAGACGAAAAAAGAATTCCTTAAAATGGCAAACATAAAATTTCTTTCTTTTTAATATTTAAGTTAAGAACTGGTAAAAAACTTTAATAGTAAAATGGAGTAAAATGCGTAAGTTTAAGAGATAAATTTGAATCAAAATTAAATGCCATCATTTAGAAATGTTATTCAAAATTATTGGTGACAAACGAGATCTCGTTTTTTTCTTCTCATTCATACGAAATTAAATTTTGAAAAAACGAAAAATAAAAGTTGAGAAAAAATTTCTAAAACTCTACAACTTTTTTTTGTTATTTTTTATCGATTAAATTTAAGTAAATTAAAAATTTTACTGGACTCATTTGTTCATTTTATTTTATAAAATGAACAAATGAGTTAACTTTTTGTATTTGGAGAGACTAAAAAAGAAGCTGCACTTTACATTTATTTTCGCAAACAAAATAAGACGCAGCTCGGCAGATCTAATTCAAGAATATAAAATCGTGTTTAAAATTCTTTATAACTTTTTCGATAAGTTAAAATTATCTATGTTAACATGAAAAACTTACATACATCTAAGAATGTGCATTTATGTAAAACTGATTTTAAAAAAATAATTTTTTTTCTTACAACACCAATAATTAAAACAAAACAAAAGAACCACAGATTGTAGCACCGTTCCCCCTCCCCCGCCTCCCCCACAACTCACTCTAGACAAGGGTTGCCAGATGTAGATTAGTGTATGCAAGACATGCTAGAAAAAGATTAAGGGAAGGGGGACTCCTCACTGCCCTCTCTTAACAATTTCTTTGTTTAAATACATATTCTTCAGAATTCGGGATTTCTGGTAACCCTATTCCAGACCAAACTGATTTTGCAATTAAAAAAAATTCAAATAATGAAACTGTACTATAACACAAAACCAGAAAATTAATTTGACATTCGTCATAACTTCGTTTTTTTGGAAGAAAATTAAAGAGAAAAAAAATCTAATATCAACACATCACCATTTTAAAAAAAAAATCAGAGAAATATAAATATTTTTTTTTTTAATCATATTTTTATAAAAAATAACTAAGAGAATTTCAAAATGAAATTAAACTGAACACAACAACAAAAACTCTACTTTATATAACTTAGGAAACGCAACAAAAATATGTAAAACTACGTTACATACAAAAATAGGACACACAAAAACACAAAATCTATAAAACAGTATTAAAGAACACCTTTGAACAAGATAAAAATGCAGAACATTATTTTGAAACTTTGATCGTGTACATTTTTTGTGCAACATCATGAACATAATCAATACCAGGCCTCTGATCAGGTTCAGGATTAATACAAACATCAACCAAATTTCGCAAATCATCTGAGTAATATTCTGAAGGAAGGGGTGGGTAGTCACATTGTTCTATCTTTTTGCACAAAGAGTATAAATTCATCTTGTCACCATAGAAAGGAGATTGAAGTGCTGCCATTTCAAATAGCAGACAACCAAGAGACCAGATATCTGACCGAAAGTTATAGCCAGTTTCATGAATCCGCTCTGGTGACATGTAATAAGGAGTCCCTACAAAAATGAAAATAATTCTAAATACATTTCAGAAAAAATTGCATGATGTCATCTTTAAAAAAAGTTGAGAAAGTAATCGTAAGAAAATGTGATCCTAAGAAATAGTGATCATGAAAAATAGTGGTAAGAAGATTAACTATTGTGTAATAGAAAACTAAAAATAAATGTAAAAATTACTAACCAACAAGTGAATGAGCTGCAATTGTTTGAGAACTAAAGTATCTCCCTAACCCAAGATCCCCAAGCTTCACAACACCTGTGGCAGTGATAAACACATTGGCAGGTTTTATATCTCGATGCATTATTCTACGAGAGTGCATATGTTGCAATGCTGCTGTGATTTGCACAAAGTATTTCCAAATTGTCTTTTCTGGAATCAGACGTTTTTGTTTTTTAAAATGCTTAATCATTTTTGACAAGTCTCCAGCATCTGCAAGTTCTAATACAATATTTAACTCATTATTCTCAACAAATGAAGCCAGATATTTAATTACATTTGGATGATTCAATGATTTAAGAAGCTGAATTTCCTTCAGACAATCATTGCGAGCTTTTATATCCATCATTTCAAATATCTGTACTTTTTTTAATGCTACTATACCATTATCAATTAAACAACGAGCACGGAAAACCTCTGAGAATTGACCTTTACCAATCCGTTTCTGTATTTCAAAGTTACTTAAGCAACTGTATTTACTTTCATCAACTCCATCAGTATCCATTGTTGCTGATGTGGAAGGTGATATGGGAGACTTAGGTGTCAGTGGAGTGGTGGAGCGAACAGATTGCTTAGATGAGTTTTGTTTTTTCTCCTGTTCTTCGTTCTCTGATTTTAAATCTGCCTTGACATTTGGTACCTACATAAAGAACCTTTGTTATACTTTAACTCAAGAATTTTTAGTTTGTAAAACCTAATGACACTAACTTTAAAAAATCTCTGCAAATATTTTCTATAACTAAACCATTAACATTAAAATCAACATAAAAAAATTCCTTTTTATGTGGAACTTTTATAAAATGTTCTTCCACCTTTAATCACACATTTTATCGTATTTCACATCCTTCAATTCTCAAAACACTTCTCATTCTTAAAAACAACTTTCCATTTTACAAAAGTAAACAAAAAGAATGTAAAAAGGCAACAAAAATGTAAACAAAGAAACAAAAACTTATGAATTAAAGATTTTACATGGCAACAAAATAGTAGCTGAGTACACATCAGTATTTACTTTTGAAATAAGAGAAAGGTATTAAAATTGAATTTGATTTTCATTTTAAGAACTTTTTTTTAAAACATGAACTATTTTTTCAGAAAAAGATTTAAGAAGATTTTTAATAAGCTAAAGTGCTGACTCAAATAACAACAAAAAGTGACTTTAACATTATGTAATAATACTAAATAAAAATAAATACTAAAAGGAAAAAAATTTAAAAAAAATATGAAAGAGAGAAAAACAAATTTAAACAGTTTTTAAATACCTTGCTTTCTTTAGACATTTTCTGTAAAAATTTCAATTCACAAATTCATAAAAATTTCTTATTAAAAAGAGGATAGCTTTTGACACAGTTTCTTTGCCATAAATTATTCATAGAGTAATAAATTATAGATTTCAACAAGCAGGTTATTCATCATTCAAATTTCACTGACTATTTAATATGTTAAAACCAGAATAGAGATATGTTCAAAGAGGTATGTTCAAAAGGATAATCAATTATTTTCACTTTTTAATACTTAAACTAAAGAATCAATCGATTTTGTTTTTAATGGAGTTTCCATTGCAGAAAAAATTTAGACATTAATTTGAGCAGCCTACCTGTTTCAGAAAAATGTGACTTCTTGAATTTTGTTCTAAACTAATATTTTAATTATTTATGAAACTCTCATGCTAATAAATTAAAAAAAAAAAAAAAAAAAAAAAAAAAAAAAAAAAAAAAGAATGTTATTACAATATAAAATAACTCTTACATTTGTGTAAAACTTAATACTCAATGAAATCCTTAAAATGCAAACCCATCTCATTAATTATGTTAAAGGTGCAAACAAATTTGATTTTAGTAATAATAACAAAATAGAATAAATATATAATTTGTAAATACGCATGCATATTGTTTCTTTTGAAAATGTTAATAATTCTAATGCACATTTATTTACATTTATATATTTATATTCACACACATGTATAAAAATACACACAAAGAATAAAAATTTTATTTTAGAGGATAACAAATGCTTAAGTAAAAAAAACTCTATCATATGAGAAATTAATAATTCTTTTCATCCTATAAATATTTCTTTACATCAAACAACCTTCTGTAAATATTTAAATAGAAATATGTTTATCAGAAAATCTGCTAAAAATTAACTTAATTGGTTTGCCCTGAACAGTAATAGAGCACAGATTGTACTGGATACTAGGATGACATAGGATACTAGGATGAGATTAGGATGACACTGGATGTTTAAGAGTAGTAAGAGTTAGAATCAATTTGAATCTTGAGATAAAAGTTCCATTTTTTTCTCAATTGAAATCAAAGCATTTAAATTTTAGAAAGAAAAATAGCAGTTATATCATGTAATAATTAAATAGATAAACATACTTTATAATTGTTATTATAACATTTTCCAACTACCCAATAAGTAGCTTTACAACAATAACAAAAATATTAATTGCAATAAGTGGTATACGCATAACCAATCGAACTGAACGAATCAAATTTAGTATCTGATTTTTTACACTTGGCTCATTATTGAATTCTACCATTTGACTATTGCCCCAACCAATTTTTGATAAAAAACGTTCTTCATTTAATATAGCCATAGCATTAACCACAAGCAGTATTGCCTCAAGAAGACTATAAAATCCAAAAGCCATTTCTTATTCTTCTAAAAAAAGAAAAAGTTGTAGATACTTTAACTTATGCATGCATGCATGTATGCATGTATGTATGTATGTATGTATGTATGTATGTATGTATGTATGTATGTATGTATGTATGTATGTATGTATGTATGTATGTATGTATGTATGTATGTATGTATGTATGTATGTGTGTATGTATGTATGTATGTATGTATGTATGTATGTATGTATGTATGTATATATGTATATATGTATGTATGTATGTATGTATGTATGTATGTATGTATGTATGTATGTATGTATGTATGTATGTATGTATGTATGTATGTATGTATGTATGTATGTATGCATGCACGTGTGTATATATGTATTTGCTTATGACGATGTGCCTGTATATATATATTTGATATGATATACGTATGTATATGATATATATGCATATGATGGTTTAATTATAAGATATATACATGTTTATGATATATATATATATATATATATATATATATATATATATATATATATATATATATATATATATATATATATATATATATATATATATATATACACTATGGAATACGCAAAACCAAGCAAGCTTAATGAAAATTAAGGAACATGAGATCCTGTTGTGAACATTTACGCGCATCTCTAAGCAATATCTCAAGGAAAAAAGGTGTTATGAAACTTAAAGTTCTTTCTTTTTCTGTTGACCTCCTCCCCACCCTCCTCATTTTATTTTAAAAACAAGACAAATTTAAGCAATAATTTGAAAATCAGCATCGGATTCGGGTTTTTCCATTTTTAATTCGGGTGGATATAAATTGGAAAAAACCATACCCGGTACATTGATGTTAAAAATTATAATCAATAAGTAGTGGTGTACAGTGGTCTAGTTCATAACGTTTTTCAAATTATGTGTACAGTGGTCTAGTTCATAACGCCATATTAAAATACTTAAAGCCTCGTTACGTAAGTTGCTCTTTACTCTCGAACTCTATTAATATTTTATATTTATTTTACTTATATATTTATTTTTTATCATAGTGAAAACTATTAAAAAATTTGTGTAATGATTTTATAATATTCAATATGTCTGTAGTTGATCAGCGTTAACTTATGGCTGTTTACATTTGTTTTAGTTATATGTAATAAACTAAAAGTCGTAAATATTATTGTATATTATTCGAATAATATAATTCGTTATCATTCTAAATGTTTGATTGATTTATTAAAAATGCAGATGGTTACAGGTATTAAAATTCTGTTTTTTTGTAGCTTTATGTAAACTTAAGATAAAAAGAAAAGAAACCCAGAATGCCCTTCACGGTTTAGGGGTCGTCCATTACTTCGCGAGCTGAGGGGGAAGGAGGGATTCACGTTTTGTGATTTGTTACGAGGAGAAGGGGACAAGGGGAGAAGGAGACAAGGGGAGAAGGGGACAAGGGGGAAGGAGAATAACCAACTTCTGTGAAAAAACAACTTTTTAAATAACTTGATTTTTTATGATGTTGGTTGTATCATCTGCGAATTTATATTTTTTTAAGATGAGCATATCATTTTTTAAAATGAGCTTAAAGTTGGCGACAAGTCGTTCGAAACATTTTTTAACGCTCAAGGCTAAGTTTACTTACTACTTTAAGCGTAAAATACAAAAAAAATGTGCATAGTCAGCATCGTTGTTTGGCTCGATTTTTAACAAACTTCTGCATCAAAACATCAAAACATTAAGGCATCAAGACATCAAGACATCAAGACATCAAAACATCAAAACATCAAAACATCAAAAACATCAAGACATTGTGCAAAAATCCTATTCGGATAAAGTCAAACTTATTTCTATAAAAAATTTTTTATTAATAAATATGAATATTAAATTGTCACACTAAAAACTGTTCTTTTAAAAGCAAAAAGAGTTCTATTTTAACAAAAATCAGAAAACACAATTTACAGTAACAAATCAAAATTTATTTTTATTTTTAAATTTTTATTTAACTGAATATATTTTTCTGGAAAAAAAATAATAATAATTAATTTTAGAAAATAGACAAACAAAATAAAAGGTAATAAAAATGATAAAAACTTTTAAACAAATAAAAAAAATGTATTTAAAGTTTTATAGGTAACTTTTATGTCTTTATCAAGCCAACTCCAAAGATTTTCAATGCAATTTAGATCTGGGCTATTTGGTGGTCAAGTTAGACGCTCACTATTTTTACTTTCGAACCATTCAGAGACAATTTTAGCCCTGTAACATGGTGCATTGTCTTGCTTGAAAATGAACGGATAGCTTTGCTCAAGTGCATCAATTGACGTTAACAAGTTGTTATTTAAAATATCGACGAAATAAATAGAGTCGAGTCGACCATCAAATAATTTAAACCTACCGAGACCATAATATGTTATGCAGCACCATATTCCAACCGACCCGCTACCTTGTTTTGTTCTTTGAACGATACAATCGAGATTATCTTTTTTTGAAGGCTGCCTGCGAATCATAATTTGCTTTTTTCGGTTATCAACCTGATTAAAAGGTGATCATCATTGGGTGTCGTCAAAAGCGGTCTTCCAGAACGATGGCGATCAACGTAAGATTTCGTCTCTTTGAATCTTTTGATGATTGTTAACACCGAACTATGTGATTGCTTTATTATTCTTCTAATTTCACAAGCGGATTTACCTTCCTGGTGAAAATGTACCACTTTTACACGATCTTCATAGGTAATAGCTTTTCTGCTCATTTTTTCAAAAGAAAAGAATTTTTTTTTGTTTGAAATTAAATACTTTTAATGGTTTTTTGGTAATGACTCAGGTCATTAATAGAATATTTAAACAAAGAAGGTAAAAATAAATTAAAAAAGATGTTTCCGCCGCATTTAGCACAAAAAATTCTTTGTGGTTCTTAACTTTTTCACAAAAAAAATATTAAAAAAAAATTAACACATAATATTTAATCCTTATTTTTACAGGTTCTTTTAATTAATTTTCAAAAAAAAAAAATCTTCTTTTTTCTCATGCTCTATTTAATGTTTGAAAATAAAGACAATTTTATTATCTTTAGAATAAAAATTAATTAAATTTATTTGAAAAAAATATTTTTTTTTACTTAATGGTTCTTAACTTTTTCACAATACTGTATTTTAAAAGACTGATTTAAAAGCCGGTTATTTTTTGCTACCATTTTTTACAAACCGAAAAGGCAAACGCAGATGCTTTGGAGTTAGGGGTTAACATTCCGGGCGAGTTTGATCGCGTTTGATCCGAAATTCCGAAATTCGTCGGAATCGGAATTTAGAAGAAACTTCCAGAGAAACTGAAATTTCGGTGAAAAAATAACAAAATTCTTATATTTAAATTTTGTGTATATATATATATACATAAATACATCATTACAAGCAAATACATACATACATACATACATACATACATACATACATACATACATACATACATACATACATACATACATACATACATACATACATACATACATACATACATACATACATACATACATACATACATACATACATACATACATACATACATACATACATACATACATACATACATACATACATACATACATACATACATACCCTCTGTTGTTTGCTGATTAAAACATTGGTGCCTCGATAGGCTCTATATGAAAGTTTTTATCCTCGTTTATTTATTCTTTTTTCTTCCAAAATTAATGATTTATTTACAAAATGGAAAAAGGTAGTTGTATGAAGAATGATTTGACAGATACGTCATAGCTTGTAATCGCGAAAAGTCGAAGCAAAGATGCCTAATAGAGATGAAATCATGTAGAATGAAATAAAGAAATGAATAATTTTTTTTCCTTTTCATCCAAAGCAATGAAAATTTAAGACGATTTGTTATCAGTGCCCACATCGAAGACCAAAAATAAAATCAGTGCAGCAAAAAATAAAAGCTCAACGTGTGAAGCTAAAAATTTTAAAGTCGAAGGGAAGCCTTAAAAAAGTGATTTTACACCAACAGATTGAAAGACTTTTTGTATAAGTAGAGGTCGTCCGCGACCCGAAGTGAAAACCATTTGTGATATTTGCTCTTTATGGGTTGGCATCTCTTAAAAAAAAGAAGACTAGCTGATATCTGAGATAATTTTTCGCTCAAGTCACTGAACATTTTTATGCTTCAGACAATACAAACTTGTAGATAATACAAATTTGTAGATAAAATAATTTTATATGTCGATGGCTTCGCTCAACAGCTGTGTTTGCAAATAGGCTAACTGAAGCTAAATCTAATGAGTGTAGGCTAAAAAAGGGGGAAAAATAGGTACCGAAAATACTTGAATATATATTTTTTTGGTTGCTATTAGCAGCACTAGCTTAATGAGTTGTTACCTTTATTGGCGCACAACCCCCTCCCTAAAACTAATTTTTCCTCTAAAATTAAATCCCGTAGTGGCATTTGAATTTAGTATCTATTGCGTATTGCGAAGTAGTTATCATTTCTCATACGCAATTGATTACACAATTGAATACGTAATTGGCTTTAATTATGAAGTAAAATTTCAAATTTCATTTTTTTCAAAACATCAAAAAGACGACATTTTGATATTTTACATACTCTTATTTGTCATTTTACAGCTCGACTTTCAATAAAATTGAAGCGAATCATTCAATACCAGAACGAGCACAATTCATGAAGGCAACCTGCAAAAATTCAATCACTATAACGTTACATACTCACGGCATAATGGTAGAAGATTCTGTACACAAACCATTCAGCGTCTTAAAGAGAGGTTGGTTCAGATTAAGTCCATATGAAGTAATTTTTCCTTAAACAGGATGACAAGGCCTGGGTTTCGCTAAAACGGTCTATTTGTTGAGCTGGTCGTCTTTCTTATTATACATAGTGATAACAGAACGTCATCAGTGGAAGCTTATACTAACTGCAAATAAAAAAACATTCCGGAAAATCCTCTATAAAAAGTTTTAAATTGGGTTGTTTTATTTTCTTCTTAAACCAGCTTTATAAATGCTTTGTTAGTTTAATATTTTCATTAAAAAGCTGCGTAAAGTAGCTAAAGATTGTTAATGAAAAGGTATCCAGAATCATTTTTGTTATATTTAAGATTTTTTTGTGGAGATTTTTAGAAGATCTAAAAAGTTTAGATTCATAGATTTTGGTCAAAAAGCAAAAAGCGAATTACGAAGTGGTAGATAATATTAACAATTGGTCCAGAATCAGTAACAGCATGGAGTTGATAATTTCCGAAAGTTGCATCAAAAGGACACCACAAGCATTTGAAATGACAGATGGGATCTTAAGTCATTTATAGTTCCAGAAGATCATAAAAATATACGGAGCGCAATAACAGTCTTATATATCTCCAAGTAATAGCTGATCCAAGGTTAAGATATCGTGAACCAAAATCTTTGACAGAAATCATGAAAAGTGTTTCTAAATGTTTTTTCAAATACAGTTACAAACATTCTAAAGAAAATGTTATGATAATTATGAAAATTATGAAAATTATGCAGCCGTTATAAAACCAATAATGGTGACCAGTGATTAGGGTCTTTTAAAGTATTACAAGTAATTTTAAGTGATGAAAGTAACTGCAAGGCGGCTGTGGGAGTGGCGGTATTTAGGGCTGCTTTACTTATAACTTAGCAGGTTTATATGATAGTAATAGTTAAAATCATCAAAGAAATATAAAGTAATAACAAAAAAGAAATACAAAGTAATAACAAAAAGAAATAGGTCAATATCTTCTTTAGTTTTTAGTTTATAGTGCTTTAAAAAAACTTAAAAAAAAAAAAAAGAAAAATTTGTAATACCTATTTTTAAACCCCTCTTATTGCAGAATTAAAACATCAAAAATTTTACTTCCAATGTAAAAGATCTTCTCTCAATTATAACTTTATATTGTTTATAAACAAAATTTGTTTATAAGCTTTTTATTGTTTATAAGAAGCTTATAAGCAGGAACGCTACAGTTAAACAAAAAATTAACAGCAAATGTTTTATCACACTATACTGACCAACAAAAGAAAAAAAACTGTTGGTTTCCTGTGTATTTTTTTTTTTTTTTTTTCTCAATTTGACGAGTATTTGACAAGTATTTCTGAAATATGGCAACAATTCTTCTCTAACAGCTCTTATTTTTTTTACAGCTAACTACCTTCAATTACTATTATTACTTTGATTTTCGTTTTTTGTTGGACACTAGAATATTTTTTCTTGTTGTTTCGTTAAGAAGATATTGTGTGCTAAATCCAGATTGTTTTTATTATATTTGTGGTGATTATGTATTTTAAAAAAATCCAAAATTGTCGGACTTCGTTAAAACTGCGTATTATCTATAATTAAAAATAAAATTGTGAAATCAGAACAAACTATAGGTTTCTCATATTTCATGACTGAAATGAATTGTATCTTTACGGTTATGGTCAAGTGGAAAAAGGGTGCAATAAATTTCTTAACCCTCATGATTTAGCGATAACGTCGAAACCACCATGACGACTGCCGCTTGTTCGTTGTGAAAATAAACGGAATTAACCCTGAAACTCGATGTAAGTGATCACATCCTAACTTATCTTCTACTCAAAGACCTCAATTAAAATCGCAAGAGGAACAACTTAGCACATCTAAATCCTCTGGTGGTCCAAATCTTAGTGAACATGAACGAAATACGTCAAGTGAAGACTTTGATCCAGACTAAAAACATAGCCTTTCAGAACCTCAACCAATCAAAAAATAAATAAATCACTCAGTAAGTGCTCTGAACTTACCCAAAAAAAGTTTCTGAAATTTTAGAAGAAAAAAATTCGTTTACTCCGGGAACCAACATCACTTTTTATCCCGAGAAAAAAATCTGATGCAGTATTTTTCTCAAGAGAAGCATTTAATCTTTTGTAATAATGTTGGTGGCATTTTGCAACAAATAGGTTTAAAAGACTATCAACCAAGTAATTGGCATCTTTTTACAGACAGCTGCAAATGCAGTTTTAAGCGTGTTTTGTTTCATACCGGTAACAAGTATGGATCCATACCTATTGCACATTCAAAAACTTTAAAGAAGAATGCAAAGATGTTTCTATGGTTATGGAAAAAGTTAATTACCAAGACCATAACTGGGTCATTTGTGTTGATTTGAAAATGGTAGACTTTCTCCAGGTCAATAAAGATGGTACACAAACTTAAATTGGAATTAATACCAATTCTATTTCTTTAATATTTTCAAAACGGATCTTAACATACGCACTGAGTTTAAGTTTTTCATTTAGGGATGTTTATAATTATTTAAAATTGTGTTAAAAATTGTAATACTTCACAAAACAAACTAATAATATAATAATAAAAGTAAAAAAATAATAAAATAATAATAGGGAAAAATACTTAAAAGCATAAAAATAATAAGCAAAAACTTGAAATGATTAATCGCAGACTTGAAATGATTAATCGCAGACTTGAAATGATTAATCCCAGACCAGTTGATAATTTAACTGCTCTAATAATAGGTTTATGTTTAAACTAACCATAGGACAACCAACAATTTCAAGCAAGGTTAGAATACGAATTTAACAGTAAGAAACCCCCTCCCCCTCCCCCTATTATTTATTTAACCGAACCGTTGTAGCCGTATTTGAAGAGTTGTGATCTTAACCGAAAATTGATTTCAAATAAAACAAATATATATGATAATGTTTGACTATTGAAATTTTTTAATGTTATGCTTTTATTTTTCTTACGAATTCCCGGGGAGCATGACTCAAGTAAGAAAGCATTATATTTTTTGAGAAATCCCTAGAGGAAAAGAAGAGGCGGATCCCGTGCATGAGAATTTTAATCTTAGAATTACGAGAGAATTAATTCAATGACATCTTTAAAATTTCAATTGTAAATTGATACAAGTGTGACTCAACCAATGATATATTATATATACTAGATGTCTAACTTGCGGGATTTTATTGGACGAAAAGTGAAGCCGCTTTTTTTGTTTACAAATTGAATCCGCCATTTGTATTAAGGGCAAAAGCTATATCCGACGTGCAAAATAAAAGTTAAAAGTGCATGTTTTTGCCCGAATTAGAATGGCTTGCACGGCTTCACTTTTCGGATCGAAGTTAGACATCTAGTATATATAATATATGGTTGGACACGACAATCAGTTCATCAAATATAATAAAGAAACGAGTACTTTAATTAATTCAATCAAAAACCAAACTGTTGCTGGTGATCATTAGTCATGAAAACTATATACATATATAAAAATATTGGGGTGTGAATAACTGTTGCAATTATAATAAATATGAAACGTAGAGAAATTAGCGTAGCAAATATTCTTTTATACTTTTTAATTTGTCAACAAACAAAAGAAATTAGACTTTTTGATGAAAATTAAAAAAAAAAAAAAAAAAAAAAAAATTTTTTTTTAATTCTCTATGGCTTGGTTCGTTTAACCTGCTGCTTGTTCAATCTTTTAAAATTCTATATTTAACATTCTAGGATATGTGTGTGTGTGTGTGTGTGTGTGTGTGTGTGTGTGTGTGTGTGTGTGTGTGTGTGTGTGTGTGTGTGTGTGTGTTTACAAATATTATATACACATTTTTTAACAAAATTGTTTTTTGTTATTAGAAACTTTTCAAAAATTAGATTACCTCCATAATACTAAAATCTCCATAAACATTTCGCCACAAAATTGTGTTGTCAAAGTTTTCTCGATCTGAAGCAATTAGAATTCAAACATCTCTTTATGAAAATGAAACGACAAACCTTTGGTAGAATACTTAGAACACATCCTTTCAACATCGTTCACCATGCCTAATGGACCGCATGTGATTACGGCAATCTTGTAATGCTGATCCATTAGTGCAAACTTTGTCATTCTTTCAAAATATTCCGATAACAATGGTCGACCAAACCTTAAATCTGGTTGAACGTCTGGCTTGATGTTTGCTTCCAAGAACCTTGATTCGTCTCTTTCTTTGGTCAAATGGAAATAGTTCTCTAATAATTTCTCTGACACGTCCTGTCGGTTGATTAAATCAGGCTGAAACGAAGTTGGCAAGCTATGAACGTACGTGTTATTGATGTTATCTTTATCGCATTCGATAACTGAATCCACTAGAAACAGGTCTCGCACGGACCACACAAACATCACTTTGTGCAGAGGTCGACCTCTCCTATACTCGTGAAGCAACTCGTTACAAATGGACTGGGCTGGTGTTATTCCTATTCCTCCGCTAAAAAACATGAACAACTTGTACTTGTCACTGTCAATGTCAACACTAGGAGCACCGTAGGGACCGTCTACATACGTCAATATTTCTCTTGTTTGCTCCATGTGATCGTACAACTTTTTGGTCCAATCTCCGAGTACGCGGATGTGCAATGTGACATTTGGTTCATGAGACGACGACGAAATACTGAAAGGGTGCCATTCGAACAACGACACTCCTGGTATACAGATAAAGCAATACTGACCGGCTTTATATTTGAAGTTCTTTTTAGAAAATGTTAGTCGAATCACACCAGCCGGAAGTCTCGTGGCCAAGAGCTTTCTCTGGTTCTTTTTGTTGACAAAAGTAATAGCGATTCGCAAAAAAACATCGAACAGCCATAATCCAGCACCAATCAGCACTATTCCAGCTCCGTGAGCGATTGAGAACCCAATTACAACAAGAAACAAAAGCCAATGAAAACGATAAAATGCTTCAAAAAACTTTCTTCGAATCGGCCAAAACGAGAACAATATTAACCCACCCATCGATCCTGTGAGCACCAATCCGGTTACGTCCCACTCTTGAGAGACGTAGCCGTGCCAAGCACCAACAAGGACTGCTAGCCAAGCGCACAGCTTGTGCCAAAACAAACCGCGCTCAAAGGGAAGGCCAGCTAGCACAATCCACAAGGAGTTTCGACAAGCAAAAGCAAAACACAAAATAAGCGGTATAGAAGCAATGCTTCCTGTTTCCTGTACTTTACCTTCGCCATGATCGTTATCATCGTCGTTACCATGATCTTTTCTAAATGCGTTCGTTTGGTTGGTAGTTGAATTAGTTGTGGCATCTGTCATGCCAACTGCACCCAACCAACCAGCTAACCCTCCGACTAAGAAAATGAAGAAGATTACCTAAAAAAAAGATGACCTAATTGGGTACAAGAAAAGATTTTCGAAAAAATTTTTAAAAATTTCAGTTCAAAGTTTTATTTAAATCTGATAAATTTGAAGTTTGATAAAAAAAAAAAAAAAAGAAAATGAAGATGGACAACCTCTCCAACAACGATATCAAAAAGAAGTTGAGTATGAAAGATTGCCAGTAGTTTCCATCTGATATAATAGTAAGTTGGCCACGGCACCAGACGATTGAACACCGGCGAATCATACTTCGTATCAGCGTATGGTTTCCAATCGTGGGGAGTTTGTATTTCTATTGCAGTTTGAACATCTTGATCAGGGACTGTAGAGAGCTCTATCGCGTCCACTTTTCCAGGCATTTTCTCTCAGCTTACTATCTAAGAAAAATTAAGCTAAGTCTACAGGAGAAAGTACAAATATTTTAACACTGAACACCAAAACTGAAGCTTTTAGAACTGAGCTATTAGAACAGAGTTTACGCTTTGACAAATAGAATTAAACCAAAATAAGACATTTTTTTGAATTTGCCAAAGAAAATTATACAGAGGTCAAGTTTAAAAACATTTCTTCGACATATAATAAAACTTCACAGAAAATCTTTCATAAAGATTTGAAAGCTTTCCTAATAAGGAATTAGGATCCGTCATTTTCTTTTGATATTTTGAATTCCAACATTGCCTCAACTGAAAAGTTAATCAATATTTCAAGTGACGAAATATTTCGAGTTCAAGTTTTGAATTGCTAATAATTTTGGCCAACAATTGGAATTGAATACACCGATTTAAAGGTGGTAAAAATTTTGATTCAGTTTGCATCAGTCTACCTACGTGAAGCTGATTTTTCTAAGTTAATGGCTATTAAAACAAAATATCGATCCCAATTAGAAACAGATGATGACTTACGGCTTACAATTTCCAACCTAAATCCAAATGCAGAAGCCATCATAAGCTCTTTACAAGCTCACACATCACATTAACATTTTCATTTAATGTTTAAATACGAAACTTTATCTACAACTGTCATTGCAACTGTCACTGCAACTGTTATATGCATAAATCCCAGCAAACATCGAGTCTAAAAAAGACGTCTTTTAGATGTATAAAAAACGTGTAATACGTCTAAAAGACATATTTAAGATGTCTTTTTTAGAATAAATGTTTGCTGGGATAAAACCGTTCTTAAACTAATCTTAAGTTAATTGATGTGTTTGATTTATATGAGTGAATTTTCTTTGAGTTTGTTAGTTTTTCTATAATTTTTATTTCACCATAACTTCGAAGATGATTGAAAAATTATTCACTATTAACCATGGGATCGCGACAAAACTTTATACAAAATAGTTTGCACACCACTTTACATGATAATATACGGATTTCATGACAAAATGCATTTCATATATTGGCATCTTAAGATCATTGGCAAATTTATTTGTATCATTTAAAATATATAGATTTAAGAATATTTTTTATACAGCAGTTTATAGGTTGTTGTTTTTAAGGCAATTTATTTAATTTTAAGAGACTCAGTCATAAAATATCTCATAACCGAGGTACTTTAATTTCTTACATCGTTAATTAAATTCTCACCTGTTAAAAAATGTTAATAATAAATTCTGGTAATAAATTTAATAGGAAAAGATCGTCCACGATGCATTTATTGAAATACAAAGGAAAGTTTAATCGACTAACGGATGGTGTGGGTAGGGGATTTGAAAAATAAACCAATAGAATTATTGCAATTAGCGTTATGGAAATAGTAACCAATAGCGTAACTTACAGCTCGATTGTACTGCAATTTACAAAAAGAACAACTCAAGTGACAAATGGGGAAAAATATGCAAAAAAAAAAAAAAAAAGAAAAAAAAAAAAAGAAAAAAAAAAAAGAAAAGAAAAAAAGAACAGAAGCCACTGTGTCGAATTCTTTAGATGGATTTTAACTTTTATGCAAAACAAATACCTTTATTTGCAAATATATATATTTATTGCGAGATTGAAAAAGAAAACAACTTTTTAAAGAAAATATCAAAAGTGCTGAATATATATAAAAAGTGTTTTTCTATTCTTTTTTTTAAAAAAAAAAGATTCGATTTTCTCCAAAGTTACTATTTTCTTTAAAATGAAAAAAGTTCTCTAATTTTTGAGTTTTATTTAAAAATTTATTTTTATGAACTTAATTAGAGAGAGAAAACAAATCAAAAACAGCAAATATAACTTAAGACTCAAATTATTAAAGTGGAAAAAGCAAAAAAAAAATAATAAAACAAAAAAAATTGAAAGTTTTTAATTAGCTTAATTTAAAATAAAATAAATTTTGAAATTATTGCATTTTTTGAATAAAAAATCAGTAGCTACATGCAAGTAGAAAGTAGTTGAAATCCCTAAAAATTACGGCTACTTAATTTGAAATTTTAAAAAATTAAAAAGAGTTCAAATTCAAACATATTTTATATTGAACTCTCTTCTTAGAAATGACTTTTTACAGTGTAACGCATCGTTGGTCAGACAAAAAAAAAAAAGAAAGAAAAGAAAAGAAAAGAAGAACGATACATAATGATGTTATGTTGTGTAAGAAACCATCTGCTAATCAAAAAATATTAGTTACGGGCAAACCAGCTAAAAAACCTGAGTTTATAAATCGTCCAACATCATAAATATTACAGCGTTGATGAACAAATGTGGATTTATGCCAGATTATACACCTGGTATTATATCATCTAACAGTGTAGTATATATAGTATAACATATATCATGTGACGTAAATCATAGGGCAACATATAACATATATATATACATAACATATAACATATATATGTATAGTATAACAGTATATATCATCTTAAAAGTATAATATAGCCACTAACAGTAAAATAAAAAAGAATAGGCAATAATATCATCAAAAAATACGAGTATAATTATAAAGAACTTTACTATTAATAATTTGTGCATAGCTTACATTAGAGCGTTTTTTTTTAACTTTAAGTTTTTATTGGCAAATAAACTTGTACGACCGATCAAGGAAAATGTCCTTAATATACAAGAGTATTCGAATTCTTAAGTTTTACTAACAAATGTAAATAACGGAAAAGGTTTACCTTTAAAAAAAGATGCGATCACTCTGGAGCTCTATTTAATCAACTAAAATTATCAAGGTTGTGACCGTCTACATAAAATAGCCAATTAACTTGATTATCCCAATGTTATGCAGCTTATTGTAAAGTATAACTCCGGCATTAATGCATATCAATTTATTTCCGATACAAAAAGTATGAACGAAATGTAAAAACTCTTTAAGTGACGTAATATAAACTCGTTAAAGATAATCGTTCACTCTAGATAAAACAACGTGATTCGAAACACGCAGCTGAAGGAAGCAATTGAATTGTTACTATGCGACTTTTTTTTAACAAGGTCGCTTAGTAACAATGATATACATAAATTAATTAACTCTAATGATTCAGTTTAAAAAAAGTTTTAACGTGTTTTTGTGATGAATCATTCAAGTTTTTTTAATGGCACTTATTAAAAAATAGCATTTTTTTCTGTTTGTTGCTACAATTATATGCAGAAATTCTGATCAACGAATTGCTGAAGCTGACCCATATAACGTTTAAATATTTCAAAAATTCATCACTGTAATTTTTTTTTTTATTAATTATTTATCACACCAAATTATGTCAGCATACTGAACTGCTACTGAGTACCGCGGAATTGTTACTATGTATGCAGTGATAAATTATGAGATGCACCCAATCTGAAGATGCGGTTGGGGAAAGTAACAGATTCTGTGTAAATCGAACTAAAACATCCCTCACTGAAAAAACTCCTGTTTAATGATTAATCAATTTTTGTCGTTAAATTTTTATCACCATTAAGTCAGCGGATTCAACGGGGATTTTATTTCTTTACATTTTTATAAAAACGATTTGAATGAATGAAGAAGAATCAGAGTTTTTATCAAAGTTTTTATTAAGAGAGGGCAGCAAAAGTGCAATAGTAAAAACAAGATTAAAATGTTTATAATCCTGTTTTAAATAACTTGACATTTATTTGTTTAGACGCATATGCGGGTAAATCATTTTTACAAAATCATTCGTGGCATTGAACCATGTGTCTTCAAATTTCCTTGAAATTAGATTGGTCAACTTGCTCTCATCATAAATAGGGTTTTTTACCTGCAGTTTCTGAAATTCTTACTTAAAAACACTCCAACACAAAATAGAACAAAATCATAAATAAAATGACGAAAACCCCCTTTGTATTTTTTGCAAGTTTAGTTTTATACTACTTACAAAGTTATGACTTACGAATCAGAACATATTTTAGTGTGATGGCCGAACACAATCAAGTTTGATCCTAAAAGTATTTTTTTTTAAATTCTCCTCATGTCTTTTTACTTGTTTATGTATTTTTAAAAATACCCTTCTATAAGTTTTTCTTCAAATTAATCAATACAAAATCAAAAACACTTGAAATAAATTGAAATTATTATACTTATCAGTTTTAAATGTTGCACAAAAGTTTTGCAGTTTACAAACCTTAATTGCCCAATTTTTGCCTCACTCATTCAACACATATACTCTAGAACTGATATATTTGAGAGACAGTGATACGCTATTGACACAAGGGGATATTTGACGAAACATTCCCTGGAACATGGAACATAAACTCGTGTGAACGCAACTTGAACAAAAATTCACAGAACATTAGAGGAACTTTTGCACCGTACGGCTAACCCAGAACAAATAAATGTTCCGGAATATTTCTTTGTTTTCGTATTAAAAACATGGTGCCATTTTTAACTATCTTTAATGTATATCCAGAAAAGCGTGTACGTATATGTTATATTACAATAAAATGTGACAGATAAAAGCGTCAGAAGTGTAATTTCAGTGTTTGCTTGATTTATGATTAAATCGTTGACTGAAAGATTTATATTTAATGTTAAAGCTCAACTCAAACAAGGCTTTTTACAAAGTTGCTGTTAGGTTGTGAGCTTAAACTGAAATATGATTTACACTGTGTCATCCTTTTACTATCATTAAAAAGAAGTTTTAGTGTGACACTGTCAAAATGTAGTTGGCTTAAAACAGTCTTAAAGTGAAATAAAAAGTTTGTAGTGAATAGTCTAAGGGTTAAGCCTTTATCGCTGCTAGAATATACATGACATAATTAATTTGTATTGAATGCAGAAGTATGTAGAAACATAAAAAAATTTATACTAATTGTAAAGTTCATCCTTTAATTCGATTGCTAAGCACTTCTTTGTTTCTTTTTTTTTTTTTCTTGCTAGGTTCAATTTACTTAATAGTAATAATAAATATACTAGCAAAAAGCAACCCGTAATACGGGTTATGGTCGGTCTGTTAATTTATAGTGGCTGTTTTCCACAATTTAAAGTTACGAAACCTAAACTAAGACCCTTTCAGAAAAACGCCTTCAAATTGAAAAAATTAAACCATCTGTAAAATTAAAATAAAAAGTATGCGGAGGTAAAATAATTTACTAATAATTTAACATTATTTGAGTAATTCACAACTGACATAGGTCATATCAGTGTAAGGCAGAACCATTTTCCTCAACATTACTAAGTTCAAAACAATACGTTTTTAGTTACTGACACAAAATAATAACACTTCATCATGCTTTAAATTGGCGAAAAAGTAAGACTAAATTCTTGTTATATTTTTTACAACATGAACTTTAATTAAGGTGGCTCACCCCCATTAAAAATCAAAAAAAAAATTTTTTTTTTTTTTTTGAATTATGTTATATTAAGCATCGAAGTACAAAATTCATAATATATTTTTACTATTATATGCTTAAAAAGTAACAAAAAATACCGTTATTGTGGTTAATACAGTTTCCTACTCCTTAGCAACGCCATAGCAACGGTGTAAACAACAAATTTATTCATTACTTCTTGAAGGTTTTAACTTAAAGTTTTGAACTATTTTTCAATGTTAGATCTATTATGCTTTTCTACTGTTCTGTAAAATGTAATATTTCTTAAAAATGTGCTCTGTATCATTAATTCAATGTAATTTAACTGAAAACTATCTATCTGGATATGGCGAACAAAAGGAATAAAATTAGAAATTTAAAGAGAAAATATCATGGAAATAGGTATACAAGGAGAGCAGAGGAAGTAAATGGTTGTAGCAGGAAATCAGAAACAACAAGTGCATCAAAGCTTAAGAAAAAACATAACTTTAGTGCTGCAACAAATTGTGATTCCGAAGTTGACAATTTTTTCTTTATTTGTAACTTTAGAATTATTAAAAATATATTTGAACAGTATTCCACATGCAGTGAGTGTAATAGCAAGCTAACTTTTTTTCATAATGAATCTATACGTATGGGATTTTCTATTGGAATTATAATACAATGTTCAAACTGTGACTTTGAAAGTACATTTTATTCATCACCATCTGTAAATCAAAGTGTTTCTAGTTCAAAACCATATGAAATAAATTTACGTGTTGTTATGGCATTTCGTGAAATTGGACGTGGTAGAGAAGCTATGTCTACTTTTACTGCTATAATGAATATGCCTCCACCTCTTACGAATCACAGTTATAATATTACAAACAATAAACTACATAAAGTTTATAAAGAAAGCAGTTCTCAGAGTATGAAAGCTGCTGGGTAAAACAAACTATAGACAAAAAATAAATTTACCTGTAGCAATTATGGAGGAAATTAAACCTATTTTTCAAGGATTATCAAACCCTGAAATGCTAAGAAAGTGTTTACATGGGATGACACAAAACTGCAATGAGTCATTTAATGGTTTGATATGGCAGCGATGCCCTAAAACTACTTTTACTGCAAGGAAAATTCTTGAAATATCTGTTTATTCTTCTATTTTAAATTACAATGATGGATTTTCTTCTTTAAGTTGCATTTTTAAAATGCTTGGGTTTTCTGGAGGTGTTTATTTTGAAAAAGGAGCTTTCAAAAAAGATAAAAACCGCCTATCAAATATGTCAAGAAAATCGACTGATGTTAGTAAAACACGAAGAAAACATATAAGATCAATAAACAAAGGTTATTTAGACATTGACAAGGAGAATGATGATATGAAATCTTATGCTAGTGGCAGTTTTTAGTAACTTTTTATAAAAAAAACTTTTTGTTTTTATGTTTTTTTTTTTAAAATGTGTTTTTTAAGACTTTCTTATTTTAATATATTTTTCTTACGAAAACGTTAATATCTTCAGTTTGGTTAAAGCTTTTATCTTCAAATTTTCACAGTATGTTGATTAACTTATTTATGAGGGCTGGGACTAGAATTATAACATTTTAAGCATAAATAAATTAGTTTGAATGTAGTTTGTTAGACTGACACAGGCACTAAATCAATTTCTGCACCTTTATTGCTGCCATTTTAGTTTTTTTTAACATTTGAAAAAAATTTTAGTTCCAGCCCTGGAGCAACTATTTAGCTACCATTTGGCAAAATATGGTGTATTCAGTGCAAATATTACTCAAGATATCATTGTTTTAGCTAAGGTAAGATTTTAGACAAATTATGCTGACTCAGCATCAAAAAATGGAAATTTCATTTTTCTTTTAAGAAGTTAAAGTTTTAATAGAATTTCCTTATATAAAAAATAAAAAACAAGTTTTTAACCTTTATAAATAAAAAGTTAGATTTAGAGGGGGTGAGCCACCTTAAGATTAATAAAAAGTAAACGCAAGTTATGCATGAGTTATTAATTTTTTGGTATCCCCTTGATACATGTTTCTTTAAAAAAGGAAATTGTCTTTAAAACGTTAAATGCACGCAACTAAATAAATTTATTAAAAATAACTGACCATTACTATATATGGCACTAATCTGACCATTTTTATATATGGCCTCTTTGTTTCAATAGTTTTTAGTAAACGGTAATTTGCTGCCATTTACTTAAAATTCGTTTTGTTACTCGAAATTTAATTCTCTTAAATATTTTGTCACTAATAAAGAACCTCCCTTCCCCGTTTTTGTATTAATAGTGGTCAGGAGAATAGAGTTAGTTTTATTAAGAGTAATTAAATTTTTGATGAAGACCTTTTACCAGAATAATAAAATGTAAAACAATGATTTACATGTATAACAAATTTTTTCTTTTTAATATATATAAGAATTTAACATATATAAGAATTTTTTCTTTCCTCAAAAGTGTTGCAAATGCAAACTAAGCTAATTAATTAGTTAAACACCTTATAAAATTTAAGTAACTCGATATTTGACAAATACGCAAAACTACAATATTCACCCCCCGTTTAAAAAGATCCCCTAAGTTACGAAAAACAAATTATTAGGCATAAAATAGAGAAAATTAAAAAAAAAATTGAACTATTGCATATATTTATACCATTTTAACTGACAAAAATTTACAATAAAAGGTAATCAGGTTATTCTTTATAAATCATATAAATGCGTCAATCGTTAACCTTAAAGAAGAAAAATAAAGGAATTATGATACCATAATTACAACAACAACAAAAAAAACACCACATAAAGACTGAAAATCGATTTACCCATTTTATAGTAACCTACTTTGACATGGCAGTTAATATACATTTGTAAAAAATAACTATAAATTCTGTTTTGAAGTACAAAAGGATTAAAAATACTCATAAAAAAAAAAATCAAATTAAGATATAAATTGCATTTTTAGCATAATGTTGTCTTGGCTTTTAATAAATAAAAGCAGTAAGTTCCAATAATGAAACTACCTATTATTCATTTTTAACAATAGTCACCAACGTAAAGGTAAGCCAAGCAGCCTATCAACACAAAACATCACAAAAATAACATATAACAATAGAATATTTATACCCTTGATCCTAAAGTCCAGCAAAAACAACAAACCAAATTAAAATATGAAAGGCAAAATTAGAAAGCCAATTTAAAGTTAACTATATTTATCTTTTTACTAAACATATAAATACATAAAAGTATATTTGCTTTTATGTTCAATATTAGTTATTCAATTACTTCAAATTTAGGACATTAAAACACCCTAGATTTAAAGATCAAGATTGCATACTCTTTCATACACATTACGCTAAACATTAACAGACATTATGCGTTTCCAGAGTAATTAAAAAGGCTAAACAACAAAACCTAGCTCTAAAGCAGTAACACCGCCTGGCACTAAATGCTGCCAAGTCACACCTCTGCTATAAGTACACCGCTTGGCTGGCAAGGTTATCAACCTTGCTCAACATAATGCCAAGTCACACCACTTTGAAAACATGGAAACACCATAATTTAAACATATACAACTATAAACAAATATGGTCTTACATAAAACATATACACACATTTTATAACAATATTAAATGACAGATATATTTATCAAAAACTATGAAAAAAATATTAAAATAATAAATAAAGTTTTACATACAAAATGTGCTCAAAAACTAGAAACAGTAAATTTTCTAAATGAAAATCTAAAGACTATAAATTAAGAACATTAGAAATTATAACATTATTTGTGTAACACTTTTCACCTACCATACCTTGAATGAAATGTTTATCAATTTTGAAAAACTAACTACTAAATGCTCTAGTTCTTGAACATGCAATATATAGTTGACCATGAGAGAAACACGGTTTTTTGAGATATACCCCAACTGTATCAAATGTTTGACCTTGACTATTATTAATTGTCATTGAATAAGCCAATCTGACAGGAAACTGACGACATTTAAGAACAAAAGGTAAATAAGAATCTGATGGAGCCAACTGAATTCTTGGAAAAAAAAACCTGTTTACCACCAGAAACACCTGTCAAAACCTCTGCATCAATATAATTATTTTGAAGAGCACAAACTTTCCTTCAAGTACCATTGCATAACCCAGCTTTGAGATAAATTTCTACAACCAATTTTCAATTTTAAACAATGAGGTGGCATACCTCAAGGAGTTAAGCTGTTCAAAAACTCAACAGGAAAGTTACTTCTTTCATTAAGGTCATCAGTATCAATTTGATCAGCACGTAAATAAGTTTTGACATCACCCGGCAAACATTCAAGCACTTCTTAATTGATTGATAATGAATCAACATTAGTTGGTGTTAAAATCATGCATTTAGAATAAACATTTTGATCAGCATCTCCAAAAATCTTTTCAACAATCAATTCATTTTCTCTAACAATGCACTGATTTTAATGCATCCTTTAAAAGGATCCTCCTCTTTGACAGGTATTGTTCCATTCCCAAGTTTTAGTAGCCATTGGGAAAACTCACCTTCCTCATCTTGTACTCTCATATTTTCAGTTAATGCAAACTTCTGCACCCATTGCCAATGCAAAGAACATTTTATACACAATTCTACTATTTCAGCTGGTTGTCCTCTTTTCACAACGGGCAGAATATGCCTAAAGTCACAGCCAAAAAGAATGATTTTCCCTCTAAACAGAAAGTTTTTGTTGCAAATATCTTTTAACAACCTATCAATTGCCTTTAAGGCATGTTTAGGTATCATGGATGTTTCATCAAGCAAAAACAAACTAACTTGTCTTAAAAAATCCCCGTGTATAGAATTAGGAGTTACATTACATGTGTTATTATCCAATATTGGAGCAGGAATTTTGAATAAGCCATGCAATTTAGATCCATTTGTAAGAAGAGTTGCTGCTATGCCAGTCCATGCAGCTGTAGCAGATTTAAAGCCCCTACTTATGGTTTCAGCAATCAAATAATTATAAGTAAAGGTTTTTCCACTACCAGCTGGTCCATCCATGAAAAACAATCTAGAATGTTGATTTTACACTTGGTTGCTCATTCAGTGCAGCAAGGATAGCATTACATACATTTAATTGATTGACATTAAGCAACAATCTCATTCGATTGGCTTCGTCAATAGATTGTTGAACATTTTCATCATATTTTCTAGATTTAAGCCTATAAACTCATCAATAACTGGCAGATTGTAATCAGCCAGCGTTTTACCACTTTGATTAACAATCTTTTCAATTTGATGAAGAGTAGCTTGTTCAGCTGTTAGAAGTGGGAATGAGCGGTGAATGAAATCTTCCATCATAAAAGCTTTGTATGAATTCCAGAGATCTAAAGGATTGTCAGGCTCACAAAAAGTCAAAATAATTGAAAACAACTGTCTAATTTGCTTTGGCATACGTGTTAAAACCGCCTCAGAGAGTGTAATCTGCCATTCAGTGTAATCTGCCATTCAGTGTCATCTTGCAGCAAACCTTTCAAAACACATGCTTCACGAAACGTTTCAAGAATAATACCATTAACAGTACGCACATCCTCCCAAGATGTTGCTCCTTTTGCTTGCAAAAGTAACAGTCTAAGAAAAAACTATTCTCCAGTTGGATTAACTTTATACATTCTTACTATCACCTTATCACCCCCCATTTGTCTAACCTTCCATTTACAATGTTTATCATCAAATATAAAGTGATAAGGAATGTCTACATACAAATAAAAATGTGCTCTTTCATTTTCAGTATTTAACTTAAACCATACCGTTAGGTGCGTATCACGTTGAGCTGCATGATCTAAAGCCATTTGTTCTGCTCCTTCTCTAAAATACACTAATTGATTTTCAGGTAGATGAACTTTAAGGCGTATATTAGTGTGTGACATATGACTTATTGAACACTCAAAAATTTGCCACAATGCTTCAGGTGCACTAACATAACAACAATCTAAAAAAGTGTTCACTTCATCATGATGAATTTGTTCATTTATTACAATATTGGCACAGTCGTGACCCTTGTATATGTATTTGTACAAATATTTAACAGCCTTAACAGACATGCAAGCTTCAACATTAATGTGAGCTTGATATTTCTTTGATAACCATGGATTGTAAGGTACCACCCAGCGGTTATCTAGATTGTTACCTTAAATAACGATAACCAAACCATTATCACAACTTCTATTGCGTGGATAACCATTATGAACTGCTACTGTGTTCCTATCACTTTATTACCACCCCTTTGTCTAACTTTCCATTTACAATGTTTATCACCAAATATAACGTAATAAGGAAGGTCTATATAAGAATAGCAATGTGCTCTTTCATTTTCAGTATTCAACTTAAACCATCCCTTTAGGTGCGTATCATGTTGAGCTGCATGATCTAAAGCCATTTGTTCTGCTGCTTCTCTAAAATACACTAATTGATTTTCAGGTAGATGTTTACCAAGTCACAGCACTTTAAAAACACGGAAACAACATAATATAAACATATGCACCAACTATAAACACAATAAATGTGTTTAAATATGTATATAAGGTTAAATATATACCTTATATACATATTTAAACACATTTTTAAAACAATTATATAACACATATTATCACATACACAAACAATAAAAAACAGTTTACATCATTATAAAAACACATTGATAAAACAACTATAAAGCACTTATTACCACATACACATACTTATCAAAAAAGCATATATGCAAACAATAAACATGTGCAAACAAAAATTTAAAAATTTAAAAAGATACAAAATATATATTTACAAACAATACTCTTTACCTTCTTTTTTTTTAATAAGAACTGTAATCCTCATAGCAAAATTTAACCTTTACATACAATAACATGTGACATGCCATGTCAGTGTTGGCACAAAATTTTAATTCATTTTTCTAAATTTTCTAAAAAAGAACAAAAATAGTTAATAGCATCACAAAATAGTAATAACCATTTTATGGAAATAGCATTAGTATAACTTTAAATATTATCCATACCCCTATTTTCCTTCTAAAAAATAAAATAATAAAAATAAGACTGCTAAAAGAAAAACTAAAACAAACAAAATCTAAAAGATTTAAAAAATTAAAATCCATTCTACTTTAAATCCTTTCTACTTTATCTTATAAAAACGTATATATAACTATTTCATATACTTACTTCAATTATAATATGATCTTAGCGATGATTATTTATCTTAATATGATTCTTTATGTAATATATCTAAACTAATAATTAAATTCCAAAAGGAAAAAAGTATTAACTCGCTTAAAAGATCTTTCTTCAATAACCGCGTGCATTGAAAAAGCGCGCACTTTAAAAGCCTAGTAACTAATTCAAAGTCTAGTTACTAATGACGAAACGACGTTAAACATTGAACATTTATGTAGGAATTATATTATAGATAAAGATAATAATAATAATAACAATAACAATAATAATAATAATGATAATAATAATAATAATAATAATAATAATAATAATAATAATAATAATAATAATAATAATAATAATAATAATAATAATAATAATAATAATAATAATAATAATAATAATAATAATAATAATAATAATAATAATAATAATAATAATAATAATAATAATAATAATAATAATAATAATAATAATAATAATAATAAGAATAATAATAACAATAATAATAATAATAATAATAAAAATAACAATAATAATAATAATAATAATAATAATAATAATAATAATAATAATAATAATAATAATAATAATAATAATAATAATAATAATAATAATAATAATAATAATAATAATAATAATAATAATAATAATAATAATAATAATAATAATAATAATAATAATAATAATAATGATAATAATAATCATAATAATAATAATGATAATAATAATCATAATAATAACACAGGCCTGTATTGGTTTTCCTCTTTAAAATCTGAGTAACATTTTATACAGTTTCTGATGTGCTGATTACGAGAAAAATAATTAAAAAAATCCATCACGTCAGGATTTTTTGATATGGAATATTTAAGATTTTGCTTTAAAATGTTTGAGCGCCTACCTTTTGAAATGTCTAAAACGTTATTAATTTACTTCAGCTCAATTTTTTTTTCTTATAATTAGTGTAAGGGAACATAGAAATTAACGCCAATTAGTAATTTGTTAATGACTACATAATAAGTATTAGTAATTCGCATTAAACATGTCAAAAACGGGTCATTTTGGCTTAATTTAGTAATGAGCTCATTATTACATAATGATTTGGTAATATTAACTAATTGTTGTGAATATTATTAGGAAAGAGTGTAATTAAGATAAACCAAAGGATTTTTGTATAAGTACCCGCACTGATTTAGAAATTTAACAGTTGAAGTGCGCATCTTGCAACATAAACTTTAAAATGGCATCGCGAAGTTGTTTAAACTCTCCTAATTGTTTCTGTTATATTTGCGGGAAATTTATGGTGATAAAACAACGAAACAGTATTACAGACTTTGTAAAAAATATTTATAAAAGTTATTTTGGACTCGTTTTAAGTAACCAAGACAAAACTTGGGCACCTCATAAAATTTGTACGACTTGTTTATTAGAACTTCGCAAGTGGTCAAAAGGACAGAAAAATAGCTTCAAAATCGTTTCGCCTGTGCTATGGAGAGAGCCTAGCGACCATGTTAAAGATTGCTACTTTTGTTGTTGTGACATAACTGGATACAATTCAAAAAATAAAAGGGACATAAACTATCCAAACGTGTCATCAGTTACGCCTGCAATATTTGGCGATTCAAAAATGGTGCAGCCCCCGGTTCCAGCTCTACAAATTGAATATTCTGACTGTGATATAAAGGAAGAGGATGTACACCAATCTGATCCTGAATTTCATGGAGATTCTGACGCTTGTCAGCTCTTTTTACAGTCACATTTAAACGACTTGACAAGAGATTTGAATCTTCCCAAAGATGCAGCGGAACTCCTCGGATCACGATTAAAAGAAAGAAATATGCTGGCACCTGGTACTTCATTTTCATGGTACCGTCACAGAGAAAAAGATTTTCTTCCATTTTTCGCTGAAGATTAAGATTTAGTGTTCTGTAAAGATATTCCAGGCTTGACGAAAATGTACGACATTGAATACGATCCTAACGAGTGGAGATTGTTTATTGACTCCTCAAAAAGAAGTTTGAAAGCAGTTCTTCTGCATAATGGGAATACATATGCCTCGTTACCTGTTGCACATTCTGTCCATTTAAAGGAATGTTATGAAAATTTGGAAAAGCTTTTGACTAATATAGCTTATGAGCAACACGGTTGGATGTTGTGTGGAGATTTGAAAATCATAAGCATGCTACTAGGCCAACAAGGTGGTTATACAAAATACCCGTGCTTTCTTTGCGAGTGGGATAGCCGGGATAAACAACATCATTGAACCAAAAAGGAATGGACTCCAAGAACTGAACTAACCCCAGGATTCAAAAACGTACTTAAACAGAGTTTGGTTCCCAGAGAAAAAGTTTTACTGCCACCATTGCACATCAAATTGGGTATAATGAAGCAATTTGTGAAGGCTTTAAATAAAGAGGGGGAAGGCTTCAAATATCTGCATTCAGTTTTTCCATCTTTATCAGAAGCTAAGATAAAAGAAGGAATTTTCGTCGGCCCTGATATTAGTAAATTAATGTCGGATGAAAAGTTTGATGAAAAACTTAATGATATCGAGTTGCAAGCATGGCAGTCATTTAAGGAAGTGGTGACAAAATTTTTGGGGAACAATAAAAGCTCCGACTATAAAGAAATAGTGGCCAAAATGATTTCCAATTTGGGTGTAATGGGTTGTAATATAAGCATTAAACTTCATTTCTTAAACTCTCATATTGATTACTTCCCAGAAAATCTAGGAGCCGTTAGCGAAGATTTCACCAAGATTTGAAAGAGCTTGAAGTCCGGTATCAAGGAAGATGGAATACCAACATGATGGCGGACTATTGTTGGTTATTGAAGCGCGACGATCCAAACTGAAAATTTAAGCGAAAATCGCACAACCGAAGCTTCCAGGAGAAAAGGACCAGGTTCCACAAATGAAATTTAAATGTTATTTAGACTAGTGTTAAGTTGTTATTATATTTTAGTAGTTTTTTAAGTTAAAAATAATGTTCTGTTTTAAATATATATTTTTTTATGTGAAATCTTCTGTTTTTTTGCTATTTTCTATCTGTGCCTTTTTTGAAAAATCTGGAGGTGATAGAGAAAAACTAAGTACATATTCGTAATCAGCGCACCAAAATACCCTTGAATCAGCTATCAAATTCCAGAGAGGAAGTTATGACTCTCATTTTGCAGGCCTGTGTAATAATAATAATAGTATTAGTAACAATAATAATAATGATAATAATAATAATAACAATAAAAATTTTCTTCTCTTTGACTATTATTAAAAAGTTATATGCAATTCTGTTTGATGCTAATTTTTATGAAAGTATATATTTGTTTTAGGGAAAACTGTAATAACGATGCAACTTTATTTACATTAATGAAGATTTGTTTGAGTAATATTCCTTTTATGTTCCGCCAAGCCAATTTTACGTGTGAACGCTACATAGTATTTGGTGTCTCCGTCCACCGACCAGATTCGTTGACATCAGGCATGTCAGACCACTCCAAATTGATGCACTTGGGTCAAGCCGTCAATGTGTACTCTGAATGGGAAGACAGCTGAAACAGAAGGTAAAAGAAATTGAAGTTAGAAAGTTTTTGTGTTCAACTTTATTACCAACATTTTAAACTTAATCCAACTTCGTCAACTTCGATTTAATTTCATGTAAAAAGTCCTATACAAAGTTTCTTCAGCTGATCTGTTTTAATTCAAGTGAATGATGAAAAAGACCTCGCAGAGGCCTATGGGCTATGGACGTTGTTTTTCATTTTTTGTTTTAAAAATATTTTTTTTTTTATTAAAAACATCACTAATCATGAAATTTAGCTAAAAAGTAGACCTTCGATGTTATCCGATAATCTGCGATGTTATCCGATAATCTGCGAAGTGATCCGATAATCTGCGAGGTGTTAACTAAGATTGTGTGATAGCAAATAATATATTAAGGTAGAGGCGTATAAGTAAATGAATTATTATCATAATAACGCTTATAGTTTCAGTTAAACAATGGTTTAGCGAAGTTAGGCGAAGTTCTTCACTTCGGTGCGGTAAAATTCGAGTATTTTTTACTTCGAAGTCGAAGTCGAGGTGGCCTAAGACGGTAAAATTAAGAACAATATTATATTGTCTGAAGTCCCGCGTCAAAGTCTAAGCTGATCTTTTTTGAAAAAGTTCCATGCTCAACAGAAGGTGCTTTGTAAACGATTAGGAAAAAAAGTTATTTCAACAAAGTTAGTACTTTTCAAAACGACGTAAATTTAAATATTTTTCACAACGGCTTTTCTAACGTTCCCTTAAAAATTCTTTTGTGTCTTGATTTTTTTCGTTGATTTCGTTTTCAGTTGATTTGTTTCAGTTGAAGTTTATTTTTATAAAATAAATATTTTTGATTTACTACTGTTTATTTAATTTAATTTTTTTTTTTAACATTTAAAACCGGTTTGTCTGCTGCTTCTCTTGTTTGTTGTCAAATTCAGTTTTTCTCTTCAAGTGTTTAGTTAAGGTATTCTTGTCAAAAGTGTTGCCTTTAGTGTACGACCTTACTGTTTTTGAGGCTGAGCGACGATCGAAAAGACTCAAATTCAAAACCGAAAGCATCAAAGAATATTCCAGTGTTTTGGAATTGAAAAGGAACAAGACAGTCTATTGAAATGAATGGGAACTTATTGCAGCAATATGCAACATGGCACATTTCAGAAAACTTAGATGTCCTGCCCAATAATATATATTAACTAGATGTCTAACTCGCGCTTCCGTAATGAAGCAAATTTTTAGGCAGCTTAGGTTTGTTTTGCCAGCCTCAAAAAGACGCAATTATAAATCAAAGCAAACCAAATATGTATTCTTGTTAGCTGAAATGTAGCGGCTATTGGCATTAAAAACTTTAAAAACTTGCTTCACTTTTTCTTACAGAATTTTTGTGAAGTTAGACATCTAGTTTATATTTATCATTGGTCCTGCAATAGGCTTCGTACATAGAGAAGATATTCTTCTAATATGAAGTGGTATCGTGAATTCTGCAATAAATTGTCTACAATTAAAAAATTACAAAATGTTCTCTCATAAATGCATGCATAATAAATATTATATACTAAACAAATTTAATATTAAATAAGAACAAAATTGTACGAACTTTAAAAAAAGTAAAGATGTGATACTGAAGCAACGAGATTCTTAAAATAGCAGCAGGAAATATTGTTCATAGAAGTTATGACAAGCAACGAGATTTTGATTTTAGCAGCAGGAAATATTGTTCTTGGAAATTGTGGCAAGCCATTATATTTCGGTTTAACAACAAAGCTCCTATGTTCTGCTAAACGGGTTCAATAAAAAATTGAGCCTTTTAACAGAAGATAAAATGGGTCGGTGCTTATTACTTGTAAAAAATCATTGAAAAAAGTATTGAAACTACAATTTGCTATTTTGCGTAAAAAAAAAAAAATCCCCAATGACTTATGACTTTGCTTCATGTAAAGGTGAGCTTCCACTCATCCGTTTTTCCTACAGGAAAGGGAAAGGGATGGGAAAATTAATCACTTGAGCATGCGCAGTGATCAATTTTCAAAATTAAATTACAAACTGCGCACGCTCACGTGATTAATTTTCCCTTCCCTTTCCCTTTCCCGTAGCAAAAACGGATGAGTGGAAACTCACCTCAACGCTTCTTGAAATTGGCGCGTCGTTGGTGTTGATAATATCACTGACGTAATTGTTTTTGTTGGTGTTTATGAAACTGCAGCTTTTTTAGTTGGGGGGGGGGGGGAGGTCAAAAGTTTACTTAATCTTTAATTTATTTTAATTTACGTTGTTTTAATTTTGTGAGACGCGAATAAAACCCGATAAAGCCAAAATATGTTGATACTGACAAAAATTTATTAGGTTAACAAAATTTATTGGTTATCAAACACAAATAACAATTAAACTTCAAAGCGTGAACCACCGACATTAAGTACAAGCTTTGAGTGGTTTGGGGAATGTGTTGACCGTGGTGACCAAATCGATTGAGTCGAGCTCTTCCCGTGTTTTCAAAAGCGATTTCTTCAAAGAGTTAACATTTTTGTGCGGTTTTGAACAAGCTTTAGCTTCCTGAACGGACCAGACAGAATATTCAAGAGGATTAAAACCAGATAAAATTAATAAAATCTTGGAGGTTTAGCGGGCACTAAGTCTGCACTTTTCGAGCTTTATGAGCGGGTGCACCATCTTGTTGAAATGTCCACACGCGTGCTCCAAAACGAGAATTAATCCAAGGAAAAAGTTGAGTCTTCAAAACATCGACATACATTGTAGATACACATGTTGGTTAATCTTTACACCCGCAACAACAAAAACCAGTGGCATCCAAAATTATTGCAGCAAAAACCATGAACGGTTGTGGACGAGAAAATCTTTTAATCTTGCTGTTTGGTTTTAATTTGGCATAATCTTGAATTAGCCGATTCAAATATTCTTCAGTAAAGATCTTCTCGTCGGAGAAAACGATTTGCTAATGTTGAGGAGCACGGAAGCCGAGGCAAAGCCATTGTTAATCGATTAGGAGTTAACAAGCCAAATATTGCGGCCAAAAAGAAACGAGAAGATTGATCAAACTCGGTTGCTGCAACGGCTTCTTGTAGAGGGCTTCTTATTGATTCACAATGAACGGATCCTCACCATTCTAAAAATAAAGACACAAATTATCTTTTTTTTATTAGAAAAGAAGATAAAAACAAAGAAAAATAAAGAAAAATAGTACAGGGCGGTTCAGAATTACAGAAAAAGTTGCCATCATAACCTGCGAACTAAGTCGCTATGATTGCTAAACACTCTGTAAAATTGCTAAACACCCTGTAATTTAAAACATGGAAATTAAAAGAATACTGAAAAAAAAAAAAAAAAAGAAAAAGAAAACAGAGAAGGGAAAAGCTAAGAGGTTTAATGATGTTGTGAATGAAATGGAAAGGAGTGACTGTAAAGCATTCGAAAATTTATTATTTTATATATCTTATTTTTCTGTTTTCATTTTATCTGCGTTTTAAAGCTTTGATCTGTGCTTTACATCCAAAGCTACTGGATGAAAATATCTGATACTTTCACATGCTGTCATTTAGGTAAATAAAGGGATTTTTCTAAAATAAAACTCATTTGAGACAAATCCCTTTATAATCTGTCGAAATTTGAGGCTGGAGGGTTTTCTAGATTAGAAAATATTCTGGAGAATATTTATAGCAACTTTTTTTATTTTTACTTTTTTAAATTACGGACTCCTATTAAATATTTTGCATTTGTATTAATAACCATTACAGTTTCGACGGATAGAGAACTTCATTTCCTTCGACTTGGAAAATTTTTTTTTATTATAATATGTTTGCTGGGTTGCAGTTTTCTTAACTTAAAAAATAACTTCAGTGTAACTAAAACTATTTTAAAGAAAAAATGACGAGAAATGATGAAATAAACAAAAAAAATTATGTAGGAGGAAGTTGATTTGACAACAAAGACGAAGAAAGAGATTTAAAAAAAAAATTGTCTGAATTGAGCTTAGAGGAAAACAACTTAGAAGAAAAATGCGAGCATTGGAAATAAACATTTAATCCATGTTGCGCTTTATTTACAAATACAATCAAGCTTTGTGAATTTGAAACGGTTTGTTTACTGGCGTGTGTGTGTCAGCATTTAGTTTTGAAAAGAATTCTTTTTAAGGTTTGCTCGGCAACTCCATAATGATATCCACATAGCAACTGTGTTATTTAGCGGTTAAAACATTTAGATGCTTTTAATTTTAATAGAAAAAACTGAAAATTGTGGAGATCATCAAGTTTACTTGTTGTTTTTTAACAAATGAATTCTTTTTATTTGAGGTTGAATTAACAATTGCGTTTGCATCCACTTTTACATGAGAACGAGTTAAGAAGCGCGCAATCAACATGGCAGTGCAACTGGATTGCAGCTACATAACTTCGTGTTTAGGGATAATGAAGATCCTAGAGGGCGTAAGTACTTTTGAATTTTTGCAAGTTTGATGCTCGCACACACAATGACTATCTCTCTATCTATCTATCTATCTATCTATCTATCTATCTATCTATCTATCTATCTATCTATCATCTATCTATATATATATATATATATATATATATATATATATATATATATATATATATATATATATATATATATATATATATATATATATATATATATATATATATATCGTATACTTAGATTTGCACTTTAGCGGCATTTGCGTGTATGATCGATGTCAATTATTTCCAAGATATACGAGAGAATTTTTTCTTGGGAGTCAACATTGGCTCGTTTGTTTTCGTTCTGGTCTGGTTTTTTTGCTATCTTTTTATGCTTTGTCAACATTTTAATGTCGCAAACAAAGTAATCATAGTAAGTTTTTAGATCGTATTTCTATATTTGTTAAGATCTCGTTGATAAAAGATCTCATTAGAGGTCAACTAAATTTAACATGAAAATAGCAAACTTGTTTGTATAATAAGATAAACTGTATTTAACTAAATAATCATTTTCTTTAAGTTCGTAATTATACATTTGGTGTGGTTTATTTTGCTGTTAATATCTGGAGCCCTTGTCGCTTCGCGTGCTGCCAAACTTTCATCTTGGATTTGCAGAAATTCTACGGTTTTTAATTGTAGTGTTTATGACGCTGCAGCGGCAAGTTTTATATATTGGAATATGCTTCAGTCATAATTTTATTTCATTAATTTTTCTTTTATATCATATTACTACTTGCCTTTTTTTTTTTTTTTTTTTTTAGGGGTTTGGATTATTTGGTTCGTTTTTGTTTTTAATGGATGCCATTTTAATATGGAAAAATATGAATTCGATTTCAGGAACAAGTAGCCGAACCGTTACCACTACAAAAACGGTTGTCAAGACGACAAGAGTTGTTTAAAAAAAAAAAAAAAAGACTGACATCAAAATACTATTACTATTCAACTTTTTTTTTTCTTTCTTTCTTTTTTTTTTTTGTGCAAACAAATATTTAAATAATAAACATAAAATAACTAATTCAAATAAAAAAACATCTTGAATTGTAAGTCGCTTGCAGTTGGTCATAGGTTTTACGTCTTTTACGTGACCAAGATTTTTAATAAATTGAAAAATCGCAAAGAAAATATTTAAATTTATAGAATTCGTAAACTGTCAAAAGCGAAATAGTTTAAATTATTTTTTTTTAGTATTAAAGCTTTCTTTTAAAATCTACTGCATATAGAAATTGTTCCTGGAGACTTTTTTAAAATTATGTTTAATGAGTGTTTTTAAGTTTCAAAACTCTTAAATTGCTCACTTTATTTATTGAGTTGTACAAAAAGATTTTTGCTTGTAAATTTTTGATAATGAAATGATTTCAGAACTTATTTCAAAGAATTCTGGTTTTAATTTTTTTGATAAAATACTTTCATCGTTTGTCTGTTTAATTGTGTCATAATCAAGTGCAATAATTAACCCAGTTGAATCCCTCCCGAACACCCTAAAGAGAGTTAATTTTATCATTAGGTCAAAGAACCTGTTCTTAAAGTCACTCTACTTCTTTTTTTCTTTTTTTTTTCCTATAAGTATTTTATGATTTAATCAAGATATAGTAACGGTCTTACAATAAAATATGGAATTCCAACCATTTTGTTAGAATTAACAGTTTACAAATTACAGTTGTCGTATTACTTAAATGCGATATAATAAAATTTGTTTTTTGTTTATAAGAAAGCGTGCTAAGAACTGTCTTTATTCTTTGTAAAAGAGAGTGGGAAAGAAACAAAATGCTCTTTTTTTATAACAAATAAAAGGAAGCGTGAGAGGCTTGAATGACTGCGCGATTGCGAGCAACAATAGTTACAGAAACATCTTTTTTTGAGAACTAAGAGATTTTAAAATCATAATTTATCCAACAGCACTAGTTGCTGAAAACAAAATACCAAAAACCAGTTAGTTCAATCTTTTCCTAGTTTGATTTAAACTTTTGACACTTGATTTAGATGAAAATCAAATGAATGAAAATTGAAAATGTTGTTTCAAAAAATAATTAAAAAAATGAGAGACTCGTAAAATTTCCATTTAGTGAAAAAAAATATCAGTGACGTAAATCCAACACATGAAAATAACAAATTAGGCCGGCCAAAATGTCAATTATTTTCCAACTGTATTTTATCTTACAACTGTGATATATTTTACAACTCTTTAAAAGATAGTAAGTTGAAAGCAGGAAAATGGGACAGAACTTTTATTTCAATCTCTTATCATTTTTCAAACTTTCTGTAGAAACGGGTTTATCGAATATTTTTGGCTTTGTTCCTTAAAAATAGAGGATGCAGTATATAATAATTATCAAAAAGTTGTTCTTTATCTAATTCACTTTTAAAATAATTAATAATTGAGGTAAAGGTTTTTAATGAACATGAGAAAGCTGTTAACATTTCAGTGGAAATTTAAGGTATAGATTACACCTCAGTGGAAATTTTAGTTTTGAGTTTAAGAACGAAAATACCAACAAAAAGCGTTCTAAAGTATGGATTCAGCATTACTAGATTTTAAAAACTGATGATCGAAGTGATAAGCATTGCACATTCATTTGTAGCATTTTTGGTCACCCTTGACCGAATGTGCTTTATTTAAAATGCTCAGCCACGTGTAGTCTAGACCTGCCGGTATTTAATTGATATGCTTTAATTCTTTTATCGGATTTCTTTTGCTGACCAAAAAAATATTACAAACTTCTTTCGTTAAATTTTTCTTTTCATTCTACTGCTTGACTATCTTTTTTTTTTTGAATCTCTTCTCTTGCTGCAGCTAAGCGTCTTTTTACTTCGACGTACTTTAGACCATGCAGAAATGTATCCAAAATAACAGCAATTAAAGCTAGACAACTGGTGGCCTGCAAATAAATTTTTTAATAGAGAATCGGAGCTTTTAAGAAGCTAAAAAATTAAAGATGAAAGGCTTTTTTCTAACTTTTTAATGAACAACTTACTGCGCTTCCTTCATAAACTGAACAACTTGTTGGTGTCAGCTCGTCAATTTGATGGCAAGCGTTGTAAAAGTCATTTAAATACCGCAGTTTGTAGTTGCGAAATTTTACGCAGTCCTGAAGAATGGTAGATGTACTGATCAATAAGAAGATTACGCCGACCACGTGTACCAAAGTTAACTAAAACAAGATGAAGTTTTTTCTTTGCAACAAATAAATTTTGAATAAAAAATATATAAAATGAAAAAAGCATTTTTTTGTCCCTCTCCACTTCCTTTAAATAACCAACGGGGCCTTCAAAATGACAAGCAACGCACGACCATCCATGTAAGTTGGATCTTAGCAAAAAACATGCAGTTTGTTACTTTTAAAACAACGACAACTTTTTTAAAGCATCTCTTAAGTTTTTTTCTCACTTTCTTAGTAGCAAGCGAAATAAAAAATGTTGTCTCCTTTGTCATCTTGACCAGTTTCCTGGTCAAGATGACAAAGAAGAGCGGATCTACCAAGACCTTAAGAAAATAAAAAATCATTTCAGGACGTTTGGAAAAATACTTGATGACAAATTAATGTTGGAGCATCAAGCTAGATGACTCGGTAAAATTTTACAAAAGAAAGAGCTACAAGCGAAAGTTTCTTCCCAAAAGCTGAAGCTTACGTTTTTTTTATAAATCTATAAAAAATTCGAGACTTTGATAGAATGATGTTTATGGTATAAAGAGGTTTTTTAAAAATATATAACTGATTTATTTTTTCATCTGTTATCTATTTTCCTTTTCATTTTGTAAAAAATATTTTCTAAATGAGTTTAAAATCTGTTTTTTAGAAAAACCTTGGAAAATATCTGTGAAGTGCCTAAAATTTTCGAAAGAAAAAAAAAACCTTGCATAAAGTCTGTAGCTTGCCATAAAAATCGGATGCCAGATTTGAATTCAGCGTATCAAAACTATGTGAGAACAAGCGTCAAAATCAATGCAAAAAGTTTTTCAACTTAGAAACAGTAGGAAATGAGAGGGAACAGGAGTATTTAAGTTTTTTTTAATGAACTCGAGAGGGAACAGGAGTATTTAAGTATTTTTTAATGACCTTAAACACCAAAGTGTTTAAGAGTTTTTTATGGTGTTTAAGGTCAATAAAGTTTAAGGTTTATGCATATATACATGTAAGGTTTAAGGCTCATTAAAAAATACTTAAATATGTGACTGCTTTCAAAGCCGTTTTTTTTAACTCTACGCTGTAAAGAGTTTTTGAAAAACTTTTTGGAAAACTTATTGGAAAAAAAAAAACTTATTGGAAAAAAATCAATTCTTGTGGCAATAGTAATAAATTAATAGTAGTAAATTAATTTTCTTAAATCTGTATTGAATATTTAGAATATTTCACTTTTTTAACAATATCTAATGATTAAAATTAAGAACTTAATGTCATTAATTTAATGATCGAAAAGTAACTATTTTAATTAATAATAATTTAAAAATTATCTTCATTAAAGTAAATTAAAAATAATTTATCTTAATGAAAAGCGTTCAAAATTTTAAAATTGGCAATTTAGATATTATAAATTTTGCGTTGAAAAGATGTTTTCGCCTATGGTATGGAAGTAAAATTACAATATACTCATATTTTGGACTTCGTTTTCCACCTCTTCTTTCAGGTCTGGAATTATTATATGATTTAACATATTTTGTTATATTTATCACTCTAGTGCTTCTAATACGAAATATTGAACGGTTGAAATATTGAAATGTTTTCGCACAAACTTTTTCTAAGTCGTTGCCGTTTGATATTTTATATTCAATCGAAAGTTCTCGTTGTTTTAATTTGTTATTACTTCATCTTCTTTTCGGTTCATACAATGTTATTAAAGATGAAATCACTGAATCTTGAGTTGATTTATTTTGATTTGAGTAAAAGTTATCAAATACTTCTTTAATTCTATCGTTTGATAGAATCATAGCTTTAATTGTATCGATTGATAGACTAAGAGCTTTACAAAAGTGTTTGCATGAGATTACCGTTTGTTTACCGACATGATAAATTGATGTCACGTTTTTTCTTATTTACTCCCAATTTTCGGAATTTCTCGGTTTTCGTCCTTTTTTTCGTCCAGGTTCTGTCACTTACTCAAGCTCTGATTCAAATGAATCACTCATTTTCGTAAAATCAATTTATTCACTGATTCATAATAGAAAATTGTTAAAACACCTTGTTATTGTCATGGGAAATGCATCAGAGATTTGACTGGGTTAATGGAGTTATCGCTCTTTGGCTTGTTATGGAAAAATTATTAACCATTGTGTGCAATTTTTCTATAGGATTTTAGCGTTTATCAACCAAAATAACAATTCCATTAAAATTCTAGCTTCAAGTTCATAAGGATAAATGTTTATACCAATTTTCAAAAATTTGTAACTTAACACTGTTTGGAAAAAAATGCTTCATATATAAGTTCCAATTGTAATAATAGATTAATGGAATGATGTTACAGTTTTACAAGATATTATGCAAAATAGAACTTACACGTTTTTTTTTTAATTTCTGAACACTGGCAGTTGGAGGAAAAAATTTCGTTTTGCGGCTGCCACCAGTTTGGAGACAGAAACCATTGGTGGCTTTTTGATGGTGGCCGCCAATGGCTCTTATTCCCCAAAAACCTTTAGAGTAATAAAAGAGAGTGACACGGGGACAGAAACTATCCCCATCCTCACCCTATCCCCATCAGGTTTGTCCCCAGCCCCATCAGGTTTGTTACGAATTCCCACCTACAAAAAAATTACATTTTAACATTTTTTATTAATACAAAAATTAGAACTATCTATGGTTGAAAAATGTTAACACATACACCTCTATTCTTTGTTTAACCATGCAGGAATAATAGTGCATCGACACAATCTGGATGAAGTTGTGACCTTTAATCCTTCAGTGCAGCAATTGAAAATGATTGTTCTGATAATGTGTTTGCAATTAGAATTGACAACACTGATTGTGCTTAATACTGTGATAAATTAGGATAGAGTTCAATTTTACTTTTCCAATATGAAGAAACGTTATTATCAGAATCTGTGCTGTTCCAGTCGTTGTCAGCTTTATTGATGGCAGCTTTTTCACTTTTAAATAAATCTAAGAAAAAATTGCTTGAGATGTCTTTATGTATTTTTCTCTTTTATTCAGATGGCTCAAGAGGTATATTATGATTCGAATAAAAGAAGGCTGGTCTGCCTAGATGCAAATCATCTATTATGCTGTTTAAACTCTTTCGTTAGCATTTGCAGTTTTCACTTCAGTTGGCACTTGCAGTTTAGTTAAAACAAATTAATAAAAAGACGCGACAAAATTTATGTGTGAAAAGTTGATTACCGTTCCCGCGGAAATAAGTATAGATCTATTACCGTTCCCTCGGTATTACCGCATTTCCCGTTACTGTGTCACTCTCTAGTTGGCAAGAAAAGATGTGAGATTGCCAAGTTCGCATAACAGTGACTAAATTGATTTAAAGTAGAGATCATTGCATCATTGTTATTTTCATAACCTATAATCAATAAAGAGCGGTAACTAGTCGCACAGATTCTGCCTCCGTCACAAAAACCGAGTCCGGTAATATTAACATTTATATACAAGGATCAGGTTCAACAATTGGTTCAAAATCAACCTGTATACTGCGCATTGTTGCTATGGGTTCTTTAAGTATTTTTTAAATAATCTTAACTCAGCCATTTTATTAAAAATAGTTAAGAAATGATGATAGCTTTGGCAACCTGGAATTCAAACTGAATTTTTGGTCATGAATGACATAATATCTAAATCACACTACCTCTGTTGGTCGCAAAATATTCCTGTGTAGAATAATTTTAAAAAAGGAAATTGTTATTTTTTTCACATCTGAAAATATATAGCTTGATTACAAAAATATGTGTGATTATCAAAAAAGGTGATAAAAATATTATGGGTGGTCCTAAGTTGGTGTGGCTCCCCCCGGGTGGAGTTTAAGGTGCTCTAAAAACACCCGCAACCTGAGTAGTAATGTAAATGAAGTAGATAAAGGATAAGTAAAAGTGTTTTATTGGAAATACAATAAAGATCACAAAAAGAAATAAAAAAACTTTTAATAAATTTTCATTTTGTGTTTTAAGTGGAATTTAAGTTTATAAAACTTGCAAAAAAATATTTTTTTTTTAACTTACCAAAAAAAACGTTGCGCTAAACCTCCTCTGTATTATGTTTATTATGTTAAGACAATATGCGGCATATACAATGATATTACCAACCACCCCTAACACGGTGATCAATAAATGAAATTTTTGAATGTTCCAGGTGCTACGTATTAATTTACTTGATTCGTCTTTGAATTGAATGGAAAGCACAAGTGACGTCACCAGAAATATCTAAAAAAACGGTCGAGAATAAAATCTGCGTCAAGACCAATACATTGCTAGCCTATATTCGTCCACTCGCCCCCCCCCCCCCCCCATCTTTCAGCACATCTCAATTAGTATGCTTAAACTTGGCTATTTAATAAAGGTCATAACTAAACTAATTTTCTTTTTTTTTTGTGGCCCCCAACCAGGGTTTGGGTTTCTAAGCGTGGAACTGGTCAGGAGTATCAAAACTGCTTAAAAACGATGCAAAGCCAAAAAAATACACGATCACCGCATGTACACACACACGATCACCGCATGTACACACACACGATCACCGCATGTACACACACACGATCACCGCATGTACACAATCAAAAAAAAAAAAAAATCAACAAAAAGTTTCCCTTTTGTTTTTTTTTTTAGTTTTTTTATTTTTTTAGTTCTTTTTATTTTTCAAGAGAAAAGCTTCTCTTGAAAAACAAAAAGGATTTTTTGCCGCACAAATCAATAAAAGTGAATTAAAATCTTAACCGTCGAACATTTTTTTTTTTTTTTAAATAAAAAAATTTTTGGTGCGTTTATTTAACAAAGACAAACGTTACAGTTTTTAAAAGAACAAAAAGATATCACTGATTCAAAAAGAAAAAAGCGCCGAAAAAAAAATAACGAAATACAAATAAGAAGTTTAAACATACCCTTTATTATGTCTTTTAAATAAATTTTCACAAAAAATGAATACGCTCTCTATTCAGAATAAAAAAGAAGCTTACAAGCTCGACCACTTTTACAATGCTGGGTATTGAAAGTGGATAAGACGAATTGAAAGTGATGCCGGAGAGCTCATTCGGTGGTAATACATCAAGTCTTGGCTTCATATCAAATTGAAAATAAACGAACTAAATATATAAACTTCACAAATGTAAAATTTCAGAAAGATTTTTAAAAATAATATTCTCATGTGATTTTATTTAATTGAAAAGCAATTATGTTATTGTTTTTTTTGTATCAAAGCTAAATACTATTTCCCATAATAAACTTAAGTACTAAATACTATTTCCCATAATAAACTTTATAGTTACCTTATGTTTAAAAATTTAGAGCATTCAACTTTTGAATATCTGTCAAACGGACGAGTAAGTATTATGACCGCCAATGAAAAAAGTTTTTGACAGGATAAACTTTTAAGACACACTTGTTTTTAAAAAGCGTTGTTTGTTAACATGAAACCAACAAAAAATGTTTTTAGAACGGCTTAAACATCACTTTGTTGTGTAAACGTCTGTTACGTATTTGACACCTTTAAAAAAAATGGTAAAATATTTCTTATTTCTGGGACCTTCAATAATAAAATATGTATCTTACATTTTTAAACAGGTGCCAGGAAATATATATTTTTAGTTAATAAATGAATAAAGTTTGTTTCCTTTTTTTTTTTCTTTAAATCATAATATGTTGTAATTAATTCAAATATTCAGAAACATATGGCAAACTACGGCTGAATACTTAAAAAATTAGATTTATAATAATTTATAAAAAAAAAAAGATTTATAATAATTTATAAAAAAATAAGATTTATAATAGTTTATAAAAAAATAAGATTTATAATAATTTATAAAAAAATAAGATTTATAATAATAAATTCCTTTTGAATGTTTTTACTTGATTTTTGGGTAACCAATGTTAATCATTCAGGGTCGAGGTTGTATTTTGTTTGAATTTTAGTTAAATTTTTTTATGTCGTGAAGTGCATATCATAAATAAAAAAATAAAAGATTTTCAATTTTCTAGCTTTTCATAGCAAGTTTTTTAAAACTTGGCTTAAAAAACGAGCAAAGCAAAGAGTTACACATTAAATCGACTAATGATTTTAAATTTTTTCCAAAGCATATTACCCAAGCTCCTTCGCTCCTTTGCTCCATCACTCTACTACACAATAAGAAGTTCATTTTCGTTAGAATATCTTTGATCGTAAATAAAACTGTGTCAAATTTAGTATTAAGAGCCTAAGTTTTTAGAAATAAGAGAAAGTGTTAAGAGCCTCGATTACTAAGTATTAAGAGCCTCGAGTATTAAGAAGCCTAAAAATAAGAGTTGTTATAATTTTTATTGAGCTATAAAAAAAGGTTTACCAAAAACAAAATCAGCCTCTACATTAACCATTGATATTGTTCGACCTCCAATTGATACAGCTATTAAAAAAAGAATGATTGTGTAGTGCTAAGATTCATCATTGAAAATAGAAGACCATTTGGGGCAGCTTGATGAATCTTTATTAACTTGTGTTCGGTGCTCACTGAAGAACAATATTATCCCTCACTCCCTCACACCCTCACACCCTCACATCTTACCACTTTATTTTAACATTTAGTTGATATGGTAGATGATCTCTACAAAAATTTCCAACAAACTATAAAATTGGAGCTTCTCTCGGAGCATATGACTTTTGATTGTAAACATTCAATTAATGAATGCTTGTAATACCATTGGAAAAGTCATTAGAAATGTGCTTTAGAAATTTGATTTCATTTTAGAGAACGTTTTAAAAGCAACAACAGACACAACTCAAAATATGCCCTGCATACTAAACACCTTCGAAATCGATTGGCCATACAATCGATTTCGAAGTTGTGTTTGTAAACTTAGACTTTGTGTAAAATCAGTTACCCAAAACCGATTCTTATTGCATGAATTAGCGAAATTCATAAAATAGTTTGATTTTTTCACTCATCAGGGGAACAGGCAAACTCAAAAAACATCAGATTACTCGAGGAAAAGCTGAATCGAACCCTCCGATGGATGTAGAAACATTTTTTAATACCACTGCTAACTTTCTAACATTCTCGTGAAATGAAGTTAAAATTTTGTTCCCGCGTAATATAAGATTTTTACTTCCACATTTTTTGTAATACTCGTTAAAATTTTCATGACATATCCGATAATAAATTTTTTATTTCCGATAATAAATTTTTTTTTAAATTTATCTACCTTTTATAATTTAAAGATATTTTTTTTTGAAGTTTCGATCTTCAATTCTTAAAATTAAATCTCATGAAGTTTTTATTCTCGTATTCAATTTTTACTGTTCAATATAACTATCATTTAAACTTTTGTTACATCCACAACTCGCACTTTCAGCGACAAAACTACAAGTTCTGCACCAGCGAATCGTACCTCCCACATTATACTTGAAATTTGCTCCTATTTCTCTCAAGTGAAGTGAGTCAAAATCGTTTATTTTGGATCTTTGAAGGACCATGATAATTAGATAAATCGCGAGGTTAGAATTATTTTATCTCCAATTTTAAAAGTTGGGAGAAAATGAGTTATTAATTTTAAGTAGTAATGATTACTTCTAAAATGCGCTCTATTATACAAGTTTTTTTTCTAAATAATTTGTTTAAACATAAATTATTTAAAGCATAAGTTATTATATCTTTAAAAATTAAAGCTTAAATTTTAAATAATTTTTATTTTAAGAAAAAAATCAAAAACTTTCTCCCAACGTTTAAACTTGGTGGTATAACAAAATAATTCTAACCTCGCGAAATGCAGAGTCAGTAAAACTTTTCTAAAACATTCAAGTAATCAGTTAACTTCAAGTATTTGAAAAAAGTCAACAGTTTTAAATTTGATGAATATTATTTTAAAATTTGCTAAAATATCTTTTTAATTTTTGTAATAATTTCACGATGAACTTGCTGACTTTTATATCTTTTTGATAGACTTAGTATAATTAAAAAGATAAACTGAAAGTAACAAGTTGTATCATCTGGGTTAAATCTGGCGATGAGGTAAGTAGTTTATGCCTTCGATATAGCTGTTTGTAAATTATTTACAATTATATGGTTTCAGCATGTGACAACTATCAAAAAGCAAATAAGTGAAATGACTACTACAAACCAAATCAATTCTAAAGTAACCAGCATGAAGCAGGTTGGGATTGGTAATCCGCGCCCAGAGGCGAAGTTATAATTAACAAATGTGTAGCTGAACCTCTTTATTCTTCTATAAACAAGAGTGTAGGTATGGCTGTCATGAAATGCAGGTTAATGATCACTGTTGTAAAAAATGACCAAAAACTACTTTGAGCTGACCCGAGAAAACCGCTTTGACAGTGTGAAACTACAATGTTTCATGACTCCAAAAATGTAAAATTTGAAATCTAACTATTTCGTCCAAGAAAATAATTTTGATTTTTAGTTTTTAGTACTTTGCACAATAGGGCAAAATGAAAGCTTTTCAAATTTTGCATTTTTACACCATTCAAAAACTCTCCAAAATTAGCATTTATTACTCTAAAACATAACAGTCTATATAGCAAGTATAATTTGTATTTATTTTAACTCAGAAGATAAAATTTTACCTACAATTTCATGGTTGAACTATATTATAAACATTTTGTTGCATCAAAATTGTAAATAAGCTAAAAATTCCGGGAATAGGCAGTGAACATGTTTGTTTTAAGTTTTGCATCAAAATTGTAAACAAGCTAAAAATTCCGGGAATTGGCAGTGAACATGTTTATTTAAAGTGTTTCACTTATCAGTTGTGTGAGAAAAATTTCAAAATGCCAAATTTTTCAAAAAATCATGAAGATTGTCGGAAATCTGTCTGTGTCTTGTGTCTGAAGAAGTGCTCTCGAGAGTTGACACAGTTCCTTGTTGAAAAGATCCTCAAGCATTACCATACAAGTCTTGATTTGGCTGATACCAGAGTGCCAAGAGGCATTTGTGACTCATGTCGAACAATTCTTCGGAGAAAAGATGAAGGAAAAGATGTTAACCTGCCACCTTTGTTTCCTTTCTCATCTATAAAAGTTAGACCACCAACAAGAGATCAAGGTTGCAACTGTCTTATTTGTCAAGTTGGACATTTGAAGTTGAATGAGAAGAGCCCAGTCGACTATTCTAAACCTGTGGAAGATTGTACCCCTCAAAGATGTGCTGATTGTTTGAGTCTAGTTGGAAGAGGTCTGCCACATCAGTGCACTCCATTCACTTTTAGAGAGAATCTCAAGCAGCTAACTACAGCTGATCCACTCGCTGCAGAGCAAATAGCTACTCAAGTCATCTCTACTAAACCTTCCACACCTGGTGGTACTGCCAAAATATCGCATCCTAAAGGCGGCCCACCACTTAGAGTTAAAACAGGTGATACTTTTATATATACATATAAAGATGGCAGGTTCAGAGGGAATACCTTTAATTTTAAAACTTAAAATTACAAAAAGTGTTAATATAATTTCATTTTTAGGAAGCTCAAGTGCAAGAGCTCTTTTTCCTGAACCCAGCATCAAAACTGAAGATCTTGTACAAGTTCAGCTAAACACAGGACTGTCCAACCTTGGCATGAAGAAATTGGCATCAACCATCAACAGAGTCAGTGACACCAAGATTGTGGAGACTAGTTTTCTAGCTAAGTTTGAAGCCATTGGCAAACAGTTGCCTAAGTTTTTTACTCAAACCAGCATCCAAGTTTTATCAGAGAGTAACTCCACTGACTTTGCGGTTGTGCATTGCAAGGATCTTGCCGAGCTTTTGAATGAAGTCCTGCTTTCTCGAAGAGTTTTCCAGAATCATACTGTCAAGTTGGGAATTGATGGAGGTGGAGGATTTCTGAAAGTTTCTCTTGGCATCATGGAGTTGGATTCTCACTGTGATTCAAGGTCACCACCACGGAAAAAACTTTTAACTCAGAGGACTGCCAAAGACAGTAGTGTAAAGCGTCAAATGCTTTTTGCTTTATCAGAAGGACTACTAGAAAACTTTGAAAATATGAGGCAGATCTTGTCTTTAATCAAGTTAGACAAAGTCAACTTTGTTGTCTCATGCGACATGAAACTTGCCAACATCCTTTGTGGCCTTCAGAGCCATGCAAGTACTCACCCTTGCTCTTGGTGCAACACAGAATCAAAGCATCTTTCTCAATCAGGATCTTTGAGGACACTAGGCTCACTTGTTGCCTGTTATCAAGAGTTTGCTAAGTCTGGTGGTGATATCAAAAAGGCAAGATCTTTTGGCAATGTAGTGCATGAGCCTTTGCTATCTGGTTCTGAAAACAAACTCATCTTGGAGCTCATACCACCAATGGAACTCCATCTTCTCCTTGGTGTGGTCAATCACATGTACAAAGCCATGACAGAAGTTTGGCCCAATGTTGTCAAGTGGCCCTCAGCTCTCATTCAACAAGAACCATACCATGGTGGGCAGTTTGCAGGGAATGCCTGTCACAAGCTTCTCAGCAATCTTGACCTCCTTCAAAGAATTGCAGAGACTGAGTCTGCTTTTCAAGTCTTTGGAATCATTGATGCCCTTCGAAAGTTTAAGTCTGTGGTGACAGCATGTTTTGGTATGGTTCTGGAGGATGACTTTTCTGAAAAAATTGATCGCTTCAGAGACTCATATTTGGCAATCATGAACATCAGTGTGACTCCAAAAGTTCATGCTGTTTTCTTGCATGTGAAGCAATTCATTGAGATCAAAAGGGCTCCCTTGGGGATCTTTAGTGAGCAGGCAACAGAATCAATGCATCATAATTTCAGCTCACATTGACAGAGATACAAAAGAGACCGCAATCATCCTGAGTATGCAAAGAGGCTTCTTTCATGTGTTGTGGACTACAACAGCAAGCATTTGTGAAGAATCAAATATTGAAAAGAATTTATTTTATGTACCATTTGCTCTTTATGTGTTTAGAATCAAGAGGTTGTTTTTGTGTTTTGGCTTAGAATAACTAAAAGAATTATTTAAGAAAGTGTTTATTATTTCCATCTTGTTAATGAAAAACTATATCAGTTGTGTCAGAATAAACTATTATTCAAGTGAATTTTAGACAGTTATGTTTTGGAGTAATAAATGCTTATTTTGAAGAGTTTTTGAATGCTGTAAAAATGCAAAATTTGAAAAGCTGTCATTTCGCCCTATTGTGCAAAGTACTAAAAACTAAAAATCGAAATTATTTTCTCGGACAAAATAGTTAGATTTCAAATTTTACATTTTTGGAGTCAGGAAACATTGTAGTTTCACCCTGTCAAAGCAGTTTTCTCGGGTCAGCTCAAAGTAGTTTTTGGTCATTTTTTACAACAGTGATCTGGACCATGAATTTGTGAATGAGCTGTCCGAAGAACCCCATAAAGAACTACTCGACAATGTATGACGAGTGCATACCATCCATAAACAAACGGTTTAGCAGAACATTAAAATCAATCAATAAAAAGCACACTACGCGAGGTTTAGAATTATTTTGTTCTATCTTCAAGTTTAAACGTTGGAAGAAAGTGTTTGATTTTTTTCTTAAACTAAAAATTATTTAAAATTTTAGCCTTAATTTTTAAAGATATAATAACTTATGCCTTAAATAATTTATGTTTTAACAAATTATTTAGAAATAATTGTAAAAAAGAGCGTATTTTAAAAGCAATCATTACTTACCAAAATTAATAACTCATTTTCTCCCAACTTTTAAAATGGGTGATAAAATAATTCTAACCTCGCGATTAATAAAAGTCCCTGAAGTTGCTGCTGAAAAATGGTCGTTTGTCTTGGATAGTGTTTTGTTTTCAATGCGAATGAGAAAATACAAATTATCTGGATTTTCACCTTTTGAATTATCTTACCAAAAAGAAGCCTGCCAAACGATAAATATTAGAAAGATGACAAGCCAAATGATAAAAAGCCATTTTGGAAACTTGCAATATTTAAGTAAACAGTGAATATGATGCGAAAACCGAATGATGACCTTTCCGTGCAGTTTAACGCTCGAGTTAAATGAGTATTCTATATTTCTAGACAACTCAATAGGGTCATTCCATGACTGGAATCCACTTTGATGTTGTAATGAACAGATAAATATCTTGTTCTTTTACTTAAATTTTTGTTCATGAGTTCTAAATAATTTTTTTTGTAGTTTTGATTCATGCTGCTGTTGTTGGGGAATAAAAATCTCATGATGACAGTTAAAATTTAGTATAAGACTTTATTGAGGAGTAAAAACGAGGGAGCAACATTTGTACATCAGCACTCCTTCATACTGTTTTTCCGATTTCCACAAAAACATAAACTAAAGTTGTTTTTTTTATGACAGGTTCTCAAGTTAAAATCAGTTTACAAATAAAAAGAGCACTAAACAAGGGTCTTTTCGGCGCTTTTGGAATGCGAGGATGGAGATGCGATCATCCGAGGAGACAGGAACAATTTGTGTCACCATTTTTTTTAAAGAAATTTTTATTTGCTTAAACGAAGTCTCAAAAAAAAAAGATTTCTTGTGAAGTTTCTTTCTGAGATATTAAGTTAATCGTAAATACTTTTAATTCATTCTGTAATATTTTAGGGTGTAGGTAAGGGTTAGAGCTAAGCATTAGGGCAAAAGAGTGAGGGAGGCCCACCATCTCGTTTACCAACAATAGTTTTCTGGAATTATATTCATCATTGAAATCTACCAGAATAATAGAAAGTCAGTACCAAACATTTTCCTGGAAAAAATTTTTTTTGAGAAAGTTTTTTCGTAAATGAAAATAACCTTTAACTAAAAACATGATAAATCTTTGAAAAGCCTACAGGAGGTTTAGAAAACAATTTCACCTCCTCCCTGCGTGAGCTAGTGCCCTTACTCATAGTGATTTAAGAAAAAAACGAAATTTAATACGCATATATTTTATAATCATAAAACTTGATTGCTTTTTAAAACAGATAGAAATATCTTTGTTAAAAGCAAAAAATAAAATAAAATCCAATGCTTCGTTAGCAGCATGTTTCAAATTAAGCTATTTTATTACGGTTAAGATTTTGCTACGGATTTTAAAATCACCATTGCATCAATTTGTTGATATGCTGAAGCAGCTTATAAATTGAAATGCATTTTCGCTCGAAGTATGTAAATTAATCAGCAGATTGATTTTTGTTTAATGACAATTTAAGGTGCTTAAGTTAAGAATTGATGATCGTAAAAATTTCAGTCGATGCGAAAAGAAGTCAGAAAAAGTTTTGCTTGAAAGGTAAATTATTAACTTTGCACTTTTTGTTTATAAACTATTTTTTAATGCATTTAACAGACGGATTCGCTTCCTAAGTTAAGGATAAACATCATCGATGGATGTCGCTCAAGGTTAAGTTCTAAGTAAAACTTAAGCAGTTAAGAAATTCAAGTATCATGTATATGCAAATTATACACAGTACTAACATACCGTTTACCACAATAGAGAAAGGGTAGAAGTTCGAATCACTCATTCCTATTTTAGTCTTTGAACTGATAGTTAATCCTGTTGACTAGGTGTTGTACAACTATGAAGGCTGATTTTGCTGACTAGGTGTTGTGCAACCATTAGAGGTTGATTTTAATGGAAAAACGATACCGACTTTGTTTTACTAACGTTTGAACAGGGAAGGATTTTCGCATGACATCTCGACAAACCATTTCTAAAGAATTTTTGAGTAGGTCAAGTTTTAAGAGTAGATCTTAAGATGAAAGTAGAACGTCTGTTTTACACAACTGCTTTTCTTAGAAAACTGCCTTAAAGTTAAAAAAGACGTTCTGGCATTAGTAACGTCACATAATCTTGTAACTTAATGTTGTAATCTTGCTTTTATTTTATCTTACTGTTGATCGAAAATTTCTTACAACCCATTGGCTGGTAGAAATATTAAACGCTTACAATTTAATAGGTCTGGTAAAAAAAATCGGATGTTTTGTAACTTTGTTTAAACGCATAAATCGCTACTTAAACCACATTTGTAAAGTTATGAATTGATCAGAATACATCTTTTTAAAAATGATTAGCTAAATTACATCATAACAGCTAGTGGTTAAATCAGTCTTTACAAAAAAATATATTCTTCTGGTATGAATAAATACTTCTGGTATGAGTCACCTAAAGTAATTTGTATGAGTCATGCAAAGTAATCTGATTATATCATTATATTGCACGCCTTTCGGAGGTATTTCGTTTTATTACCTTATGTAATTTGTTACCAAATGCAATTTATTGTATTATTAACTAGAAAAGTGGAAAATGCCCCAATTTTCCAGTGGAGGCCCGGAAAAAAAAATAGCCTAGCTGCTACAAGTTACTTAAATCAACTCCAAGCGCTCCGTAAATAAACAACATTGAATTCAAAAAGCTGCACTTAACCCTTTCATGCGCTGGGTTGTTGTATAACAACAAATTAAACTGAGCTTCCCCAATGCAAATAGTGCATCCTAACCGAATGAAAACAATATTATTTTGCAAAGGAAGTTGAAAAGGGCTGTAGAAAAAGTCTACTTTACTATTTCAGAGAACCACTGACATTTTGTAGATGATTTTTTATGGGTGAAGTTGGTACTAGGAGCAGACAACGAATACTACTAATTTAAAGGATTTATAATTCTGATTTCGTAATGAAAAAAATATTTAATGTTAGTTTAACATAGTACTGTTCTTACTACTCATTTATATTTTGTTTATTTCAACCTTTTTGATCTAATAACCAAAATTAATTTGTTGTTGTGAACAACACTGCGCTTCAACGGTATAAAATCTCGTCCGTTATTATTACTGCTTTATGCGATAAGATTTTTTAATTAAAATATTTTTTTTATCATTTAATTGTTAAAATAAGTTTAAAGATAAAAATATTTTTATTACTATTATCATTTACAAAATCATTATTCTTATTTTTATTTTTTAGTAAATATAATATTACTGTGAATGTGATTATATATGTTACTTATGGTTATATTGAGTACAATGCTATATTATTTACTTTGTGTGCTTAGTACATGTTTATATACACATTGATATATATTATATATGTGTGTGTCTGAGTGTGTGTAATTTGATGCAACTTGTTTATTTTCAGAACTTAAAATAAAATAAAAAATGGCACTTTTAAAAAATTTTTATTCTTCTAAACACAGACCAAAAGTTATAACAAAGTTAGTTTCTGAAGAAGCTTTTGTCATAGATTTTGACGATACTGATGTTGATCGTGATGATAATAATAGTGATCTAGAGAATAAAGATATAGAAAATGATTTGTGCATGAACAGTGATTTTACTTGCTCAGAATCAGAGTTTAGTGTAGATGAAAGTTCTGATGATGAAAGTATCAATAGTAAAATGACTTCAGCAAATAAATTTCTTAATCATGTGCATTACACAAACAAAGTCGTTGTAAGCAGTGTGGAAATGGTTTTACTTTTATTCAATGTATGAAGTGGTAGATAAGCCTGTGTCTTTTAAGATAAAGAAATTTGTTGAACGAGTTTCATGGAGTCAACCAATCGTTTTTAATATTTTAATCCACTACCAGTTGTTTTTTGTTGTTTGTCAGCATCCCTCTTTGGCTGCTGTTGACATCCCTCTCTTTGAGTATTTTTTTATTTTTATTTTATTACTGTTTTAACAAATGTAGTGTAGAATTAACATTGCTAAAACTCAAAATTGTTTGTTTATTAAAAATACCCAGGGGGCGGGCAGTGTTGTTTTATAACAACAAATTTAAATGACATCATCACATCATTTTTTCCTAATTTTTTTTTTTTTTTTTTTTATGTCATGTTGGCTCATAAATGAGGTTCACAAAAAAAAAAGAGTTTGGATTTTTTTTAGTTATGGGAAAATAATTGGAGCATGAAAGGGTTGATTTAGTTAAACTTGTAAAAATACTCGCAACTCTGAATTTGAATCTATGCAACTTATTTTCGTTTGAGTCGGCGAAATCTTTTTGTTTAAAAAAATTACTCCAAACTTTTAAGTCATGACTTTATCAACATTTCAGTTCATTTATTTCATAAAAAATTATGAATTAAATATAAGTAGCCCGGAATTACTGACGCTTACTAACGAAAACAAAGTTTTTTTGTTTTTTTTTTTCGAAATATCTTACATTTTAGTTAGCAAAAAAAAATGTCAAACAACCAAAAACTTTTATCAACTTTTATATGGATCGTAGACGTTTAAGGGAATGGACGTGAAGCATTATTGTTTTTTTGCAAACCTTGCTAGTTGCGCAATGTTCAAAATCTATTGTTTTAAACAATAGAAATTTAATACTCTTAAAGTCTTTCGTCGAAAATTTTTGCTCTCGCCAAACCAGTCACATCAAGTTTTACTTGAATTGGCACATGCTAAAAGGGCCTCAGTCAAAAAAATACATAAATTAAGTTATTGATGAAAACCACATCTTGAAAGATAGCTCCATTGCTGTGTGCTAAAAGGATCTCAGTCACATGCACTGGTGGCATAGATACTGGCCACTAAATTATTGAGAATGTGCTAGAAGGGCCTCAGTCAGTGACTGAAGACCTTGTAGCACATGATTTGGCAAAGCTGCCATCTGTCAACTATTGTCAACTTTCTTAGCTATCTGCTACATCAGTTTATTGCTTATTCATGTCTTGCCATAGCCTACTTAGGTCGTTAGGAAAGTTCGTTAAACTCCCCTATAAAAAAAAGAAGAGTTCTTTTTTAATTTTATTTTATTAAATGTTCAAAATAATGTCCATCATTATCTATACAAAGCGAGGATAGTCTTTGAGACTCTCTCTACCATCTTTAAATAAAGTAGCCCACTTGGCAACTGTTCTATATTTTGGAGCTTGGTCCAACGAAGTATTCGAGTTCAAAGTTTGGTGGCCAAAGTTTTATAAGAATGGTAATATCTGAGGAAACTAAGACCAGAACTTTTTGTGCCGAAAGACAAAAATGTCAACCTTTTAGTAAGTGCGTTCACAAATGATTCAAAGTTCTCTTCTCAAGTTGTTGCAAGGCATTTCATAGACTCAATCGTGGCACACACATTCAGCCTAAAACAACCGGGAATTAGTGAAGTAAATTTAGCCACTGCGATTGCTTATCCACTTGATAAAGTGTCAATCAAAGATGAAAAAATCAAAAACATACAAAAGTTGCTGCGATGAAGTAGTTACTTTATCCTGAACAGTTTTATTAAACAAATGCTATAAAAGTTTAAACTAATACCACATGATAAGAGTTTCTTTTTTAAATCTGTCGGCAGCTATTTTAATAGATTTGTTGTTGACGGCGAAAAGTTTAGAGTTTGTCGGAAACTCGCATGGCTTGCTGATTTCTGCGGCCTTTTTGATGAAGAAAGTCCATCTCTTATACGTTCATATATGAATGCACCAATTCACTTTTTATCTGCGGTTTTTATATTTCGGCTCAAATTTGCATTTTTAAAAACTTTTCTCGCTCGAAGACGTTTAATTTTAATGATTTTCACAGAAAAAGCAAAGTTTTCTTAAAAATTTCAGAATTTTTCTTTTTAGCTATTTTTTATTTAATACTTCTTCTAGATTTAAATATCGTAAAGTTTTTTTTTTTTTTTTTATTAATAAACTATTGCTTTTATTTTTATTATTATAAATATTAATATACCATTATTAATTATCTTTGTAAATAATTATTAAAATCAAAATTTAATGAATACTGAAGTAAGACACTTAAAACATGCAATATGTAAATTGCCATCCAATTCAATCCCATATATTATTTTATGTTTTATGCAGTAAATATTGTAACTTATGCATTTATGTGTAATAGCAAACTAATATATTTATGATAAAAGCTAATATTGGTAATATTTAAGAATATCTTTTCGTTTTCAAAGAGAACCCTTCATATATTTAAATCTTTACACCACAACGATTATTTTGAAACAAAATTTCTAAACTCTGCTCAAATGTTCGGCGACCGAACCGTTTGGTGTTCGGAAAAAAACTCATCGCCGAACGTTTAATGTTGAATTGTTATCCTTGAAGATAAACATAACTATTAACTCCGCCATCCGCAGCCAAAGTTACTGATTTCAAGCACATAACAAGCATCATTGAGTTGGTACTTTCAGAAATTCTGACGCCAAATTAGAGCGCTTGTGGTGTTTCTTATAAAAAGGGCTACCATATTATTTAGCAATACATTACACCAAACTTTGTGACAGTATCTTGATAGTATTTTAAATGTGCTTATAATACCCTGAAAGTTAATAAAAAGCAGTTTAACTGCGACGTGAGAATATGTTAAGATGAACTAAACGTATTTTCTTTTTAGAAATTGTGATAAAATATTCAGGTTGCTAGTGATTAATCAATCATGCTAACTATCATCTCTCTAACAAAACTTTTGCTTGGTTCTGATGAGTTTAGCTAGCTATCATGAAGGGTGTGCCCTTCATCATAGATACGAAAGAGATAGATGGATATTGTTAAAGATAGAGGGCTCTTTATCTCGAACAATAACTATCTATTTCTTTCTTATAGTTATATTCCTATAATGTGAATAATATTTGTATAATAAATATATATTATATGTTTTTTATTTAAACCTATATACTCTTTCGTTAACCTGTCCTCATCCCGAGGGGGTAGGGAAACGGTTTATTGGCACTTAGTCATAATTTTAAAATATCTATGTTTTTTAAGCTTTTACTTTTTGTTCTTTATGTTAAATATCACTATCATTATCATTTTAAAATATTTACATCATATTATTTTTACACTTATATCTTATTGCACCTTCTTACTAAAGGAGCAATTCAAACAATATATTGTTTTAGTTCAAACGATAATTCATTAAACAAGTTTATTATTTGATTAATTTTTATTTAATTATTTAATCAACCAATTAACATTTAATTCAAGCAAACATTTAGTTGTAAATTTTTTAGTAATTTTTTTAGTTTTTAAAAATTTTTTTTGTATTTTTGTAGATAGGCACTTCAAAAAACAATTCCAAATATAAATTTATTCTGTAGATTTTTCAATCAGAGTTGGTCACCAAAAACAAAAATCTAAAATTCTTCTTGTTATTTTTCATTAAATAGTCAGCTGAAAGAAAATGCCTGGAAAAGTGGACGCGATAGAGCTCTCTACAGTCCCTGATCAAGATGTTCAAGCTGCAATAGAAATACAAACTCCCCACGATTGGAAACCATACACTGATGCAAAGTATGATTCGCCTGTGTTCAATCGTTTGGTGCCGTGGCCAACTTACTATCACATCAGATGGAAACTACTGTCGATGTTTCATAAACAACTTCTTTTTGGCGTCGTCGTTGGAGAGGTTGTTCATCTTCAATTTTTTCTTTTTTTTTTTTTTAATCAAACTTCACTTTTATTAAATTTAAATTTCAGCTTCAGTTGATTTTGACTTTTTCTAACAACTTTTCCTTTTTCTTAAAATGATTTTTCGCTTCTTTTTTTTTTTTTTTTTACAAAAAGTGAAATTTGTGAATAACTTGTTTTTGTTCATAAATAGGTCATCTTCTTCATTTTCTTAGTCGGAGGGTTAGCTGGTTGGTTGGGTGCAGTTGGCATGACAGCTGCCACGACTAATTCAACTACTAACCAAACGAACACATTTAGAAAAGATCGTGACAACAACAAAAATGCCTTAGCAAAAGAAACAGGAAACATTGCTTCTATACCGATTATTTTGTGTTTTGCTTTTGCTTGTCGAAACTCGTTGTGGATTGTGCTAGCTGGCCTTCCCTTTGAGCGCGGTTTGTTTTGGCACAAGCTGTGCGCTTGGCTAGCAGTTCTTGTTGGTGTTTGGCACGGCTACGTCTCTCACGATTGGAACGTAACCGGATTGGTGCTCACGGGATCGTTGGGAGGATTAATATTGTTTTCGTTTTGGCCGATTCGAAGAAAGTTTTTTGAGGCATTTTATCGTTTTCATTGGCTTTTGTTTCTTGTTGTGATAGTGTTCTCAATCGCTCACCAAGCTGGAATAGTGCTGATTGGTGCTGGGTTATGGCTGTTCGATGTTTTTTTACGAATCGCTATTACTTTTGTCAACAAAAAGAACCAGAGAAAGCTCTTGGCCACGAGACTACCTGCTGGTGTGATTCGACTAACATTTTCTAAAAAGAACTTCAAATATAAAGCCGGTCAGTATTGCTTTATCTGTATACCAGGAGTGTCGTTGTTCGAATGGCACCCTTTCAGCATTTCGTCGTCGTCTTATGAACCGAATGTCACATTGCACATCCGCGTACTCGGAGATTGGACCAAAAAGTTATATAATCACATGGAGCAAACAAGAGAAATATTGACGTATGTAGACGGTCCCTACGGAGCTCCTAGTGTTGACATCGACAGTGACAAGTACAAGTTGTTCATGTTTTTTAGCGGAGGAATAGGAATAACACCAGCCCAGTCCATTTGTAACGAGTTGCTTCACGAGTATAGGAGAGGTCGACCTCTGCACAAAGTGATGTTTGTGTGGTCCGTGCGAGACCTGTTTCTAGTGGATTCAGTTACCGAACACGACAAAGAAAACATCAATAACACGTTCGTTTATCGCTTGCCAGCTTCGTTTCAGCCTGATTTAATCGATCGACAGGAAGTGTCAGAAAAAATATTAGAAAACTATTTCCATTTGACCAAAGAAAGAGACGAATCAAGGTTCTTGGAAGCAAACATCAAGCCAGACGTTCAACCAGATTTAAGGTTTGGTCGACCATTGTTATCGGAATATTTTGAAAGAATGACAAAGTTTGCACTAATGGATCAGCATTACAAGATTGCCGTAATCACATGCGGTCCATTAGGCATGGTGAACGACGTTGAAAGGATGTGTTCTAAGTATTCTACTAAAGGTTTGTCGTTTCATTTTCATAAAGAGATGTTTGAATTCTAATTGCTTCAGGTCGAGAAAACTTTGACAACACAATTTTGTGGCGAAATTATAGATGCAATATTAGTATGGAGATAATATTTTAATGTTGGAGACGTTCATAAAAAATTTTGTTCGTGGAACATTTTTTATTTAATCAAAAATATTGGATTTGCAACTTGTTAATCATTTGCTGAGTATCATTAACAACTACTTTATAAAATATTTACTTTAATTTCACTTTTAAAATACATTTTTTTAAATTTATAACATTTCGTACATTTTTAATATTTTTTATATTTTTTATATTTTTTATATTTTTTATATTTTTTATATTTTTTATATTTTTTATATTTTTTATATTTTTTATATTTTATATATTTTTTATATTTTTTATATTTTTTATATTTTTTATATTTTTTATATTTTTTATATTTTTTATATTTTTTATATTTTTTATATTTTTTATATTTTTTATATTTTTTATATATTTTATATTTTTTATATTTTTTATATTTTTTATATTTTTTATATTTTTTATTTTTTTAATATTTTTTATATTTTTTATATTTTTTATATTTTTTATATTTTTTATATTTTTTATATTTTTTATATTTTTTATATGCAAAACTATGTTGTATAAATTTATTATATAAATTTATATTTTTTTAATTTAATTTGTATTTCTTTCTATTTTTCTTTTTCTTCATCCTCGTGTATTTATACATTAAAATTGATAATAATTTTTCAGCCTAACTGTGTATACAGTTTATTTTTTTGTTTTATTGTTAAAATTCATTTATTTTAATTTGAAATTAAAACAAAAACTAGCAAATTTATGAAGAAAGATTAGAAAGAAACGGCTATTCGTTTTTAAAAATAATAAGGATGAAGCAGTCAAAACTCTGCCGGATATCTTTGGAGCTCAATTTAGACCAAACAATATTATTATCAAATAGATAAAAAAAAATTATTTTTATTATATAGAGAAGAAAAAACGCGCAAAAATGATTTAAGTTTAAATGTTGTAAGCACACCCACAGCACTTGATTTCATGCTGCTGCGCAGCGATTCGAGAATCTTTTCTTACTTACAAGGTTTTAAAGCCAATAATAAAAAAAAACAATCACTTCTGAGTATTTTTAATAATAAAAAATCTAGATACGTGCCTTGCCTACCTAAAAATCTAGATACGTGCCTTGCCTACCTAAAAATTCGGTCAGATTTCCATTAATTTCAATGACAGCCTTTGTACACGGAACGTCAATTAAGTTCTGACAAGAAAGCTCAAAAATCTTTGGTAGAGGATACTTTCTACAACACACAGATGAGGTATTGTCCCCTTTCTGAACAATAAATCGATCATTTCTTCTGTTAATGACATAGTGAACAGTAAATACTTTTCATCTAAGAAGATTAAAGTACTCTACTTCAAAGATAGTTTTAAAACTGCAAAATGCAAAAAAGCCTTTGAGTTTTTGTCAAAAAGTCGATTGGCATGCCCAATAACACTGACCTTCCCTAGAGCCTTTTAGGTTATTCTTTTGGGTCCTTCTCAAATAGTCTTTTCATCAACTTCTAATAAGAAAATTTTATTTAGAATGATATATTTTTTTTACTAATATTTTTTGGGTATTTTTTTAAACTTATAAACAACGATTTATAAAAATATATCAGATAAGTTATGTTAAATTAAAAAAAAAAAAACAATCTTATCGAAAATATAATTTTTCTATAACATTTGTCTATAAAATAAAAACCAATTCTAATTAGTATTTAAAACATCTTTAATTTCTAACCGGAGGTCTGAGTTCTGAGTTGGACAACTTAATCGTTACGATAATTTACAGAAAATTTTATTAGAACTGCAGAGAAATAAAAGAAACTGATGCATCCTGTGATACGTCTAAAATCTAAAATTGTATTGGTTAACACAGAATCCATGTTGTCTCTTCTTTTTGACGATGTCATAAATTTTCCTTCCCAACAAGCACACAACGTTGAAATAACGTTGAAATAGCGTTGATCGACGTTGATCAACTTTATTTCAACGTTGTTTCAACGTTGTGTGCTTGCTGGGTTTGGTTTAAAAAAAGCAGAAAAAAGAGAAAAGTTTGGAACTTTTTTCACTAGAAGTTTTGTCACAAAATATTTATTCAATGCCAAAAAATGTAACTTATTTTGCATTCGACAAAAATATGAATTTTGAGGCCACTTGCTTAATATCGATTTCTTCCTATTTGATTTTTTCAAACCAAATGTAACTCTGGCCTTACTTTTTAAATGGATTCTCTTTTCATCCATTCCAATCTCGCTGACGACGTTCCGACGGCCCTTAAAAACTCTTTTTGAATATACTTGATTATTACAGTTTTTCATCAAATTCCTTGTGCAGTAGTAGAGCCCTTACTCCAAATGTTTGACATAAGGAATGTCCGGGTCCCGATAGGAACCGAACTAGTCCCAGCCCGAACGGGTATCGGACACCAATTAAAGCTAAAAATAATTTATCGGACTCCGATTACCCGAACGGGTATTGCCCGATAACGCTCAGTCATCACAAGGTCTAGGCGATGTTGATACTGAAAACGAAGAAGGAAGTAATTGTGAAAAAGAAAATCCAACATTATCTTCAGATGCAGATGACCTGCCTGCTCATAAAAGCGAAGCCGAAAAACCAGTAAATCATAGCCAATTAGTTTAATTTCCTTTTTTTAATGCCTCTATATTTTACACAGGGTGTTAATTTCTTTCAAGCATCGATTAAAGTTGAAAAAAACCCAGGCAAGTTGTCTTTCTGGTTGCCAGCTACTTGGATCTTTGTTACAAATGCGAGTAAAAAATCATTAAAAAATATTATTAGTCAAAAACTACAATGTAACTGGCTGTAGTCTACTTTTGTGCAAGTTTCCAATCCACCATTAGAGGTGCCAATTGTTAAAAGTAACATCTAAAGTTGCCAATAATGATAAATGCTACTAATGATCTAAAGTAATGCAATCTAAAGTTGCGAATTATTAAAAGAAATGAGAGGGATTATTGCGAATAATACCAAAAATGCAAATAGATGTAAATATTTGGACACAAACTCAGTAAAAATTCGTTAAAGTGAGAAAAAAAACAAAAAAGTCTGACCATCCGCCCTTAAAGTTAGTCTTTTTGCCCATGAAAGTCTAACATTTTAAATTCTATTTTTATATTTTTCAGACCAATACATCAAATCTTGAAAGCCAAGTTAAAAGAAACAAAAATCAGTCTCCAGAATTTGGCTTAGGATCCTGAAGAAGCTGTCAAAAAGTTCTTACAAAGTTTGTTCTTCAAAAGTTGGGAAGAAGACTCCGAGATTGAACCATTCCTCGTCAGCGACAGCCTTTAGCACTCACAATTCAGAAGCTTCTCTTTGAGCTTTATCCAGCCAAGGAAGCAGAAGAAGAGCGCGACTGGATTGAAAGGAGAAATTTTTGCCTGTGAAAATGGCTTTGAGGCTGCTTCTGCATGAATGGGAAAACCAATGTAGTTCTGGGTGACAAAACGGAACATCTAACCAATTCTTTCCAAGGCTCCCTTGCTATCCTGAGCATTTCTGGAAGTTCAGCATCCTCGGAGCGCTTGTTCAGAGCTGCCAGCCTGACAGTCACGAAGGGAAGAAATCGTATGGATCCTCTGAAAGCTGAAAAACTGCTCTTCATCAAAAGCAACTACTCTCAGTTTAAGAAAAAAAATGTTGCTCAAATTCTGCTCAGAAACCAAAAGCTCTTTATTAATCCCAAATGGGGACCCGAATGATGATATCGAGGAAGCCAGTGTTGACGCAATTATAACATGGTTTAGATTTCTCCTAATTTATTTCTTGCTAAGAAACTCATGAAAACAGTCTCTGAATCAGTACATCTCCAAACGTTAAATGTTTATTTGTAATCAGTGTTAGGTAAAAATTCTAAGGTGAACTTAATAGTATTTTATTTCTATGATTACTTAGGCAACTAGTGTGTTTAGAAAGTTTACTTTTGGTACCAAAACTGCATTTTCACATCATTTAATCTCTTTTATTTACTCATGTTGTTTAATTAGCTGTAGACTTTAATTAAATACTTCATTAACTCACAGCTTAAGTAAGCTTAATCTGTTACCGTAAAAAAGAATAAATTTTTAAAGCTTGCAAAGCTGTTCCAGCCCCATTTCTGTAATAGCAATCATTAAAAAAGATGTTCCAAATGCAAACTTCTATGTCTTCTTTTTCTACTGTAGTAGTCAGGGTTTCAAGGTTAGCGTGGATCACAATAATGCCAACCTAGCTGACTCAAGAACGCCACTTATATGGAGTGATAGCATACACATCAAGCTACCCTGTGATGGAAACTTTGAAATCATTTTATTTTGTCCGCGGAAAATCCTCGTTTTCAAAAAGTTCCATTTATTCTTCATGTTAAGTAATTATATAATTAAATATGGACTTATTTAAATGCCTGATTTTAAAGGGTAATCGAGTAATGCCTCATATTCATGATATTGTTTTTGAAAAGTCGACAGCTGGGTGGATTTTTAAGAGTCCCAGGAATCAAGGTGACCATTTCTGATTTTATAACTGTAATCAATATCCCTTCTCTGTAAGCTATCGTGAAAATTGGTCAAATTTCCTTTCTCAAATTCCTCTTTTACCCATTTTTTTTACAGCTTCTCAAGTTTTAATGCTTTAGGTCCAAAACGTTGAAATAAAAAATGATAATTTAATTTGTGATCTTCCCCCGTGTTACATTAACGAGTTCGTTTTAATGTTAACAATGGGAAAGTTTTTTTTTTTTTCTTTTTCTCTTCCAGTTCCATGATAAAAAAAGATAAAAAATACTTTTTACGAAGTTTTATGTTTAACTGGAACTGTTCAATTTTAAACGCATAGAAGATTACTAATAAGAAGATTACTAATAAGAAGATTACTATTAAGAAGATTACTAATAAGAAAATTAACAAGACGATTAATTGTTAAGATTTCTAACATTTTTGTTGGAATAATCACAACTAATTATCAAATATAATTTTTATTTTACTCTGTTTTTATTTTGCTATAATTGAAACAAATTATAAATATAAAAAAATTTAATATTTTTCTGGCTTTCGAATAAAATTTGAATTATTGTCTCAAAGTAAGCCGACACGTCACCAAAAAACTGTTACTTAAAAAGTATCGTAAAAACTTGAACAAGACATTTTCACCCAAACTCAAAAAATCAAATAATTTGATATTTCGTAAAACTCAGACTTTTTACGCGCTCACAAGACAAGGAATAAAATGTTACGAACGCAAAGATTTGAGGTTACTAAAGACTAAGATAAAACTTAATAATTTAAGTTTTTCATAATTATATTACTTTCTAATAAATCTAAAACTATGAATACAACCATAATTACTAATCTATTCATTTATTTCACCTTAATTAGAGTTAAAAGAAACTTTTCAAAATTATTTAATTATTTGGTAAAAGATCATATACGCATAAATACTTAAGTAGATAAAAATGATAAATTAGTTTTTGAAACCAATATTTTCAGCTGCGAAGAAAATAATTGTTTTAATCAAGACTTGTGTGGATATGGTCAAATGGAGCTGACATTTTTACCGAAGTCTAGTCGACTACAATAGTTGCAGTAAGATTCGGCCACATTTTGATTTGGTAAATTTTTATTATTCATTTACGTAAAGCTTTTCTAATCGGAACAAAGAATTATGGGATGTGGTAATTTACGGTTGACAGCCTACCAATCAGCGTCTAGTTATTGGATGAGAATTTTTAAAAAAGAATTTATTTTTAACGGCAAAATTTTTACTTCAAGTCGATCATCGAATTATGCTTCGGATAAACTGAATGCAAAATTGTTGCAAAATACAAAACGAACTTTAACACGTTTTTTTTTTTAAGAAATGTTTTTGCATAAAATGCAGTTGTGACACGTTTTTGCACGAACTTTTTGTTTTTATTTCTTTTTTTAAACTGACCACAAACTCAAGGTACTGTTGAAGTTTTGCTGTGGTACAGATTTGCTGTTAAGAAAAAGTGCGTTCTCTGATGCTCACGTTGCGCGTGAGATTTGTATCGTTAATAACAAGGGCGTCCCAGACACAAACCAGATTTATTATCATTTTTATTTTCCATAAGAATTACTCAAAAAAAAAAAAAAATGCACAAAAACATGAAACAAAACTTTTTGAAAACTAAATGATGTTTTTTAGCAAATCTTGCAAAGTGTAACACAAAGCTACATTTACACTGCCAACATTTGGTGCATTTAAAACTATGCAGTAGTTAAAAGTGGTGTTGCAAAAATTAAGATGACAGAAGAAGAAAATAAAGAAAAATAATTTACGATTACGTTGTTGATAATGATGATGATTTTGCATCGTTTAGTTTATTATTTGATTTTTGTTTTGATAATTTTAGTTTTAAATAAATTTAATTTGGTTAAAATAAATACCTTTTTGAAATTTCAGAGAACGAAGGAAAAAAATGGATGTTTGTATGACGGGGGTCTCAGAATGGTATAAAGATTCAAAATCTTCCCAATGTAGCTCACCTGTTCGCTTTGTTTTCTTTAGATAATAGTTTTATGATATTTGTCTCTATCAGGTGTTATTAGTTTATTTTAAAACTTGAAACAAAAAGCCTCTTTGTGCTTTGTGTTTTCGGCAGATAAATATCTGACGTTTTCGCATAGGTTTTATTACAGATGCTTTAAACGTTTAACGGTTGTAACTGAGATTTAAATGGTGAAAAGCGGCAGAATTTCTTAAAAACTTGAGAGAGGAAAAGAACTGAAGGTGAGTATCTTCATTTAGATTAGATAAAGAAACGTTTGCAAAATACGCGACTAATATCGTATGAAAGGTTTTTGCTGAAAACTACTAAACTGCGTCACAACAACATACCGGCGGATTTTCAAGAAATTCACACGAAATTAATGAAAATTTCAAGCTTTCTAGAAAATTCTTTTGTTTCAAAAACTATCAAAGCGAAGCTGAAATTATTTTAAGTACAATTACCGTGAGAAAAACTCAACAAATTTTCTCGATTGCAAATTACAGAAGTTCTCTCTGATTGGATAAACTTTTTCTTTTTCTTTCTTTTTCTGATCAACTCAAATTAGCAAAAGGAATATGACGTATGAAAATTGAATAAATTAGCAGTTACAGTTTTATATATATATATATATATATATATATATATATATATATATATATATATATATATATATATATATATATATATACATAGTCGCCGAGTTCACGGGGGCAACAGGGGTAGTGCCCCCCCCCCCCAGGAAATTTATGCTAATAATATATTATCACGGATTATCTCGGGGGCAAATAGATACTCTCGCCCTCATGATATATATATATATATATATATATATATATATATATATATATATATATATATATATATATATATATATATATAAGACAATCACATACACGCGCAAACGCATATACGCACACGTATACATATACGTTGTAACTTTTTCAGGTAATGAGAAAAAGCAAGCGTTTAACAAGTTTTAATTCGTTTTTTAACAGAATTTTTCTCAATCAATTGAAACGCAGTTGTTTACGTCACAACTACAGTTTCCAATACACTTCATCACAAAAGAATTGTTTGTAATTTTTCCTTACAATCTAAAAATGTTTATTGTGTGAGCGCATTTTGCTCACAATATTTAAATCCTTAACGCTCCACAAACGCAGCTCGCGGTGGCATTGTTTTAGATTCATAAAATCAATTTCGAAAACAAATAAACTGGGGGAAGAGGCGTCGACTCAAGAAATCTCTTTTCATTTTAAGAAAATGTTTTTAAAAACTATAATAGCCAGCGCTTAAATCCTACCCACCTCGCGTTGAAAGAACCCATTGTGTAACTTTGTATGTTGCTGTTCTTTTCATTTCTTGCTATTTTTGTGATGTTTTTTAAAAATATTTTTTGAAATAGTTTCAAATGTTTTAAATGATAAAAAAAAGGAGGTTTTTTTTTTAAACGTCGTGATTTGTTTTCAAACATTGCAGCAAGGATAATGCTTTAAAACTTATTTCTACTTGTGAATTTAGCGAGAAATCGATTGTCGTCAATTAAACAAAAAGATAAAACGATAAAATATAAAAAAACTTAAAAAAAACTCAAAAAAACAATATTTCAAAGGAATCAAAGTCGGTTTTAGCCACAGTCAATAACGACAAGCGCCGGTAAATTCAAATTCTTCAAATTTTAGTCACTAAAACGTATCACCTAGGAAACAGTTGCCGCTTTCATTTATAAAATAATAATTAAAGGCATGTTTTTATTATTTAGATAAAACAATTAACATTCCTATGAGCTATATCATCATTGTAAGTAATGAACTGCTAACTACATTTTGATAGTCTCCGTTGAATTATTACGGTTACAACTTTTGACCGAGTTGTTTTTTTAACCGGGCTGTATCTTAACGTTTTTTTCGTAAAATTTTATTCTATTGTTTTTTAGACTTATTGCCACTGAAAGGAAATTTGATAAATTAGATAAAAAAAAATGTCCGTGCCGTGGATGGTTGCTTGCATAATAATTGATTCAGCAGTTATTTTGGCGAATTTTGTTGAACAACTGTTGATTGTTCGAAAATGGAAAAATCTTGATCGGATTGACTATCTGCTCTTAAGTTTGTCCATTTCAGACTTTACAAGTGGGATTGCTACGTTAGGTATAGACGCATGGTATCTTTCAGGGGAGCTAACGCCAACAATCGTTCCTAGAATTTCTCACGAAATTGTTACAAAAATATTTGATTCCGTTTTCCTGTTTTCAGTATTTGCGTCAACTTTCCACGTGATAGCGGTTGCTATTGAGCGCTTTTACGCCATCAAATATCCGAGAAAATACTACATATTTACTACTTTTAAAATCAAGTTCGGAACCATCGCTGGTATTTGGATTATTTCTTTAATATTAACTCCCACATTTTCGGTGCTATCAGTTTTCTCGTTAGATACGAAAATCGGAGTTTACATCCGTGCGTGTGTGTTCGCGTTTTCTGCGTTTTTAGTAATGATCATTTATCTATATATATCAATTTTGTTGTTGCTGCAAAGAAAATCACTAATTCAAGATTTTAGTCCAGAATGCAATGTGCAGCAAGATCGTTTGAAAAGAATGACCATGTTCTGTACCTTTATCGGAATAAGTTTTGTAGTGTGTTTAATGCCTATCACTGTGAGTTATTTTGATGAAGATCTTTATCATCCTTTTGGTAATCTTGCGATTACGCTTAATTCTCTTATAAATCCTTGTATCTATTTTGCAAAGGTAATATACGAATCTAGAAGCGCGAACAGATCGCGTTCCGAGACAACTCACGCTTTGCTTGAGACTCGGAGTTACATTGTCACCACTGTGGATTAGTTTTTAAAATTTTCGATGATGTCATTGAAAAAAAAAAAGTTGCAAGAAACGTTTTGTGATGTTCGTAAAAAAACTCGGAAAAGAATTTTTGTTGTTATGAGATTTTAACGTAAAAAGAAGGTGACTCACCAATCGAGGCGCACCAATCGAGGCACCAGTCAACCTGGTTTGCAACACACAATATGGTTTGTAGTGCTCTTAAGCTGTTTTTTAAATTTTTCGAAATCTTTAGAGATGTAAAAAAAAAAAATGAAAGAGTGTAACTCCAACCTAACCAAACAGACCTTCGTTAATAAGTTGAATTTGTATTACATGAATAAAAGAACGTTCTCCGTTATTCTAAATGCTACAAAGTATTTTTTACCACTTTGTGTATTAAAAACATTAAAAGAATAAAAATAATCAACGAAAAAAAGCCTAATTTAACGGCAGGAAATCAAAATGTGACGTAGTAAACAATTGTTAACAACTGAAGCGTTTAATTTTAAAACAAGATTTAATACTTTTTTTGTATTTTACTCTCAAATTTATTTTATTGTCAACTTATTATGTTTTTAAAAACTTGCCATGTAAAGAATTGATACCCAAATTCTCCTTGTTCGTTTTTCTTTAATATATTTACTATTATTGTCTTTTTTTTTTTTTTTTTTTTATTGAAAAATAGTTGAAGAAATTTATCTTTTCAAAATCGGAACTCAACCGAGTGCAACGAGTAATCCATATTTTTATTTTTTATTTTTGGTTTTACTTAACAGCACCTGTTTGTTGGGAAAGTTGTGAACTTGTTATGGGAGGAAAGGGGAGGGGTAAAGAAACAACAAATACAACTTTATTGAAATTTGTATAGCAAAGATGGAAATCAATGAACACATGAAGACCGCAATCAAATTTTTTTACTTTTTAAAATACATATTCGGAATTTGCACCAACTAAGAAAAAGATTGGGCCAAATGTAAGTTTTTTTTAGCACAAAAGTTTTACTACTCCTCCTACAACAAGTTCAACCGTTCGCCGACCCGTTTTATCCCGGAGGTTTGCCTGTTCGTCTTCCAATACTTAAGGACCACCAAGTGAAATTATTTCATTCGTTTAACTGACTAGTGGCGACAACATAATCACGTGAGTGATATTAAAATATACTAGCAGTCATGAACGAAAAGTTAGACAAATTTTAAATTATCAGTAAAGCGAGACAAATTGAATTATCAGTAAATGAACGAATAAGCAAGCTCTCACTGAAGAAATTGCCGCGTGTGGTGAAAAACTGCGTTTTTTATCAAGATGCATTTTTAAAACCACACATCGTCGCCTTAGAGGGCAGAGGTTCTATCTCCATTTTGGGTAGTTTTGCAGGAGAACAAAAACAAAGTTTGAGCATTAAGCATAAATCAGCAATTTCATTTTTTGTTAGTGTTAATGTTTTTTGATCAATTAGAACTATCAAACATGATAGGAATAATTCAACTTTTTTGAAATTATTAACATTGAAGATGTCCCTAAAGTCATAGTTGAATTTGAGTACAACATGGAGATAGAACCTCTGCCCTCTTAGGCGACGACATGTCCAAGTACTTTTTATCAAAACTGTAAGTCTATAACTAATTACAGTTGCCTACTAAACTAAAAATATTTAAGAAAATTAAATTTTTTTTTTGAATAATCATTCAAACATAAACATATTTCCCAATTTATGGCAAGGTGCAATGGTTTATTTTGCACACCGAATATAATTCATTTAATTCACTACATTTGATGGTTATAATAATTTTCCGAAGAATATCTTAGTGAATGGGCTGTAGGCGCTAACCTACATTTTCTTTTTGAAAAGGAAGACAAAACTGCTGTAAATTTATTTTTTTTTTTAAATGTGGTTCATCCCATCATATTGCCCATTATTAGTTTTTAGCGAGCAAAAACCGGGTACTTAAGGATTTTCCATTTATATATAGAAACCTTTTAATTGCTGAAGCATTAGTTGATGAACTTGATTGTTGCAGTGTTAATGATGTCATAGATGTAATGATGTCATAGGTGTAGTGACGTCATAGGTGTAATGATGTCATAGGTGTAATGACGTTAAGCCTTAATCTCGTAGAAGTTTTAATGTCGTGGAGTTTGTTTGTTATAACAAATTATGAACGGTGATATACACGAAAAAAAAAAAAATTTGAAGTCGTGACTTGAAGCAGAAAAAACGAATAATTTTAATGAAAAACGAAAACAACATGCCTACTCATATTTTCTCGGTATTTTCACAGGCACCTATGGATTCCCTAACAAAAACTTTTTTCTAACAGCGCAAGCGAGGAAAATCACGGCATCAATCCTCCGAGGAAGTAAAAGTAATTTGTAATCAGTTTGAAAAGTAAAGTTAACTATTTTTAGTCAAAAAGAATCAAATTTTTACATCTTTTGAGTTGATTTACAGAGTCTTAATATACATTAAGGTTCTGATAAAATGCGTCAGCGAAGGCGAAAAATTCCAGCAAATATTTTTGGTTTTGTTTATTGTTTGAAAATTTATTCTTCTTGTTACCAATTTTTATTGGTAGCATACTTTATATATATCATACTTTATATATATATATATATATATATATATATATATATATATATATATATATATATATATATATATATATATATATATATATATATATATAGAGAGAGAGAGAGAGAGAGAGAGAGAGAGAGAGAGTTTTTAAAAAAAATTACATTTCATCTTCAGTGAGACATTTTATTTTTGAATTTAGATTTTTCCTTTCCTAACCACAAATAAACTTCTTAGGAGCAGTGGTTTCTAGTTATTCTGAATCTGCTCCAATCTCTATAAGAAACTAATGTCTTTTAACAATCGATTGATATTCAAGGTAGAACTTTTGTCCAAAGAAAAAAGTTAAAATATTTAATGTTTAAAAGTTAGAAAACCTTTTTTTAAAAAAATTGGTGAAGTACTTTGTGTATTTATCCTTATTTCTATACTTCCTTATTTCATTTTTCGTCCACCAAGGATTTTTGTGGTAGGCTAGAGCAATTCCACCCCTCTTATCTATTGAGCTAAATGAAGTATACCTTAGAGACACCTGTAGTCCACGGGCGCTTAAGAACTTAGAAAATAAGAAGTTATTTTTGATATATATATATTTTTTATATCGAAATTATATAAACATGTTTTAATTTATAAAAAGAAAAAAAATTGTAAAGATATTTTTTTTGTAACTTCTTAATTTAATAACTGCAATTTTTAATATTTTAATTTTAACGGCTGGTTAACAGCATTTCTTAACAAAACAATTTTATATTCATTTTTTAAAACTAACACGTGTTAGACAAGTGCTATACACATGTATCAACTTGTGCTAAAGTTGAGTAAAATGATTCTTATATTATTTACGCTTTCTTTTTTTTTTTTTTTTTTTTTGTAATTAAAATTTTCATGTTATAAAAAAAATGGAGAGAAGCCGAGAATTTTTACTTTTTAATTTTTCAGAAGCAGCCACCATTTTCCTTTCTAACATCATAATGACATTAGAGGAGCAAAAAACAACCGGACCCCAGCTTGAGATGCTTGCTCAGGGATGTGCGAAATTAATTTGAGGGATGAGATCTCTTTGATTAAAGATTTTTAAATGGCTGTCAAGTTTAAAGATTTAAAAGAATCTTTTATCTTAATCTTTCTATACAAATGAGACGCTCAACCATTTTTTTTACTTTTCAGTTTTCTTTAAAAAGAAGATTATTAAATCGATCTTTGAGCTTTGAAAAAAAATCGATCTTCTTCGGAGTTTTGATAAAAAATTATTTTTCTTTCAAAATTAATTACAGATTTGAAAGCCCTTTTTATAAATTCGTTCCTCTCTTAATTAGCAATATGTCTCTTATATTAGAACATTGGTTCGCCATCGTTTAAGCACGGGGGGAGGGGGTAAATTTTAAAGACTTTAAAAAAAAAACTTCACTAGTGTTTAAATAATCAGTTTCATAATTTTTTTTTTAAAAAAAAACTTAAAATACTCAAATTTTTTCCCGCTTAAATAACCTCAAAAAAATTTTTTTTTCTTTATCGTTTTTTTTTTTTTTTATTTCTTGTCTTTTTTTTGGAAATTTTAATGTTATTTATGTTTCATTACAAATTATAAAAACTTTTCTAATGTAAATGAATTAAAAATTGAAGAGCGTTTTGCTATAGATTTTCTATAAGTAATACGCTTCATGAATTGTGGTATTGAAGAAAATTTGAAAAGATAATCTGAAATAAACCGCGTGTTATAAATGTCGAGACACATTGATGTGGTACGAAATTCGGAAGAAAATCTACTTGGTTAAAAGATATCCAATTTCAGAGAAGCAATCGAGAAAACTCATAGGAAGGCATTTTAAACGACACCCATAATTCGCTTTCAAGAGTTGAGTATATTGATTTTGCGTGCCATCGACCAACATGCTTCAAATGATTAAATGAAAGTTGTGTACAGGCTGTCTAACAGTAACAACTGCTTTTCCTCATAAAAATTTTGCATGTATTATAATTAAGTCAAAGAAGATAAAAAACTTTCATGGTGCTGCACAAAATTTTTATGTCAGAAGCACCGACGGCTAATTACTAAGCTGCTCGAAGAAGCGGATGCTTGTGAGCGTCCAAAGTTATTGGTTAAACTTTGCATGGGTCAAATGAAATCAGATCTTCTCAAAAAAGATAGTTACATCCTAAAAAGTGAAATTTCAGAGCAAGACGAACAGGAAGTTATATTTAACTATCATTTGAAGCCACGAGTAGTGAAGAATAAGAACGGGGAAAAAGAGGTCGATTTGAGCATGAAAGAGATAAGAAAACTACATAAAAACACTTTAGTTAAAATTGACAAGAATATAAATATTTTGAAGTTGAATTCAAACTACCTCACAACATTACCTTACCAAATTACAACCTTCATAAACTTAAGCGAGCTGCATTTGTGTAACAATAATATGAAGTTTATTCCAGTACAAATATTTTCGCTAAAACGTTTAGAAGTTTTAAACCTGAGTTGCAATAGAATCTCGTCGGTACCGGTTACTTTGCCGATTATGAAGCAACTTAAAATGATTGATTTCAGTTACAACGAAATTCAGAGGTTTGTAGTTCGCTGCGAGGCGCTGGAAAATGTAGAAGAGTTGAACTTGGAAGGAAATTTTTTGACTGAGTTTCCGAAAGTAAAGGAATTAAAAGAACTTCGAATATTAAAGCTGTGTAAAAACAACATAAAATATCTTCCAAAGGAACTTCACGATTTGAAGAACCTAGAAGAGCTTCACATCGCTGAAAACGGGTTGTTTGCAATAAGCTTTTGTCTTCATGATTTTCTGCGAAAGTTAAGAATATTCAAAGTTGATAACTCTCCTTCCATTAAGAATGAAAAAAATATCAAAAAAAACAAATTCGTTTTAAAACACAATTGAAACAATCGAGACAATCGAGTTACATCAAACTCAAGAATACAAAATGAATGTTGCGTTTTTAAATCTTACGCTTTCCAACCTCTAAACGACAACTTGGCCATCTAAATGACTTTTTGCGACCTAGTTTAACCAATTTCATTACAAACTTTAAAGATTTGACGAAAATTAGTCTACCAACTTTTGCAACCCGCTCATGTGTTGAAAGTTTGAGGAGTAAAAAAAAAAAGCGTTTCAAATGTGAGAGACGATCAAGATTGTTGGAGTAGACCGAATCTGGCATTATTATTCCAGTGACGCTAAAACAGTCTTTCTTAAAAAAAGTGCTATGAAATTCTCCGATGCGGTGCTGAGGTGAGAGATAGTTTCACTTGCAAGTAAAAGAAAAGAAAACAGATTTGCACCCTAAAGGACACGATGGAGGAGATTTTTCAAGAAATGTAATTTTAAATGAACTGTATACTAAGTGGAAAATGTTTAAACTGCAATTGGCTGATGCAGTTCAATACATCCCACCATTAAGCTTAGTTCAAGTTGACTTGAAGCACAGGGGAGTTTATGTATGAATACATAGCTTCTTCAGATTCTGTTTGGAGAATGTAATGGAGCTTTTATTATTGCAAACATTGAACATTCGGGTCCTTTTATTATTGCACGCATTGAACATTCGGGTCCAACGCATCTTTTTATAATTACCAAAGCGCGTAAGGTACATGCGCAAGATTCGTTCTCACAGTATGTAACAGTATTATTTGAAGTGTTTATTCAAATAACATTAAAAAAAATTTTTAAAACATTTTTTGTTTAATTTCCCCTTCAAAGCTGAACATGTGAACATAAATTTTAATTTTGATCAAAATTTTTGGAATTTTGAATTAGACAAAGTTTCCATGAAATCCTATAAAAAAAGTCAAAAGTTTTTTACTGCAAACAGATAACAATAATATTGCGTACAAGTCAATCCATTATTGCATACTAATCTACTCATCTGTTTAATTTTTTTATCCATCATACAAACCCTAACCCTAACCCTAACCCGAGGTGGAAAAAAACAAAACTGATCGAAGAGATCTAAGATGTTCGCAGAGTATATTAACAAGAATCTTTTTCTAGAATTCGTTACCTATATTAATAACTACTTTACTATAAATTTTTAACATCTGAAGATCTGCTGACAAAACCTTTTAGTAATATCTGAAGGCGTCATCTAACACTAGGGTTTGGTACACTAAGGTAAGTACAGCAGTTCTTCTAAGAGCTCAATTATAGCTTAATTCTTATCATCCAAACTAAAAGAGAATAACTAAAACCGGAAGTTTATCGAATAAGGAGAGATTCATAGCATAATTCAGTTTAAGCGACAAATTTAGAGCACCGGAATTACAAATCAGAAGAATTCAGGCTTTTTAAAATTTGATGGAAGCGTCACATGAACCATTATTACGTGTGATTGCAATTTGTTTCTAGTAGCCATTTTTGTTACAGTTTGTTTATAATATATTAAATATATCAAGCGCTGATGGTTTAAAATAAATGGGGAAATGGAGAACACAAAACAACACCAGGAACAATTATAAAGAAGTGAATTTTTATTCCTAAAATAACAAATAAAACATGTTTTTATAAAATCTTTCGTATAAATAGGAAACAAAACAAATCTTGGGGCCAAAAATGTTATAAAGCAGTTTACGGTCGTAACACATTCCAAAGCTTAAAATATGAAAATTATAAATTTTTACAAATTAAGAACTTAAAAACAACTCAAAGCTTATAGTTTGTTATTTTAAAAAGTTTTCTAACTTTTATATCTTAAGTAACTTTTTACAGCTAAAAGCTTCGAAATGTATTACGACCCGTAAACTGTTTTATAATATTGGCCCTTAGACTAAATAAACAGAAAAATCTAAAATATAAAACAACTTCTAATAAAATAAATAAACTTTAAAATTTTGTGTTTTGATAAAAACTTTTGTCATATGAAACATAATTTGGAGCGATCCTAAAAATTTAAAGGTTTACGCGGATCGACGACGTCTCAAACGTGTACAGGAGTCGCATCGATATCTCAAACGTGTACAAAAGTCGCATCGATATCTCAAATATGTAGAGGGATCGCGTTGACGTCTAAAAGAACAAGAGAAATATTTAAATTCTTATTTATTTATTAAGAGAAAATTAAACCGGAGCTAGAAATATTCTTAAAAACGCAAGACGAGTTTATGTTTGATATCGCATTAAGTCAAAAGCTTTGTCTAAAAACATTTTGGCTGTTAACACTCATCTAGGGCGGTCAAACGCGACTATTTAAAACGATTTTCACATAAAAGAAATTGGGTAAAAACATTATGCAAAACGTGATGACCTTATGTTGTTGTAATAAAAAAACTAACAATAAGCTGTTGACCTGGTTCGCCAACGGGCCAATAATAATTTTGCATGACAGAAAGTTTTCCGGATTGGTGAGATTTTGTAAATTCTTCTTTTCTTGTGAACAACTCATCGTGCAGAGCTTGCAAGGTTTCCACTAAACTGTGCAAACGAGAATTCTTTCTTTGGTTGGTGCTTTTAAATGACGATATAATTCCTCCTAAAGTCTCAAGGTTCCATGCTACCAACTCATAGGTTAAACCACCATTTGAGGTCTTTAACGTCTCCTAAATTTTTATAAAAACTGACAGATTTCAAAATGACTAAAAATTTTAGAACTTCAAAACTAAAAACCTGGAGAAAAAAAAAAACACACTTTGATAGTTTTAAAATGTTGTTTATAAACTCTAATGTCAGTGGATCCAAACTGTGGGAAAAAGTGATATGTATTTTTCTCTAAATCTTGACCCAAGTACAAGTCTTGTCTTTTTAATATTGGGATTTCAGCGAGCGTGTTGCACATGATGTCGTCATTTTCCTAAAAATACTAATTAGTCAGAGTGCAAAATCACACACAAAAACACAAAGCACACACAAAAAAAGTACAAAATCATAAATAGGGGTTAAGCAAGATAGATTGTTAAGCAAGGGACACTTTTGTTTGCATAATTCAATGTTTTTCTTCAAAAAAAACTATTACCAAAATATTGCAATAACTAGAACTAAAAATACAAAAGTTATTTAAATTTTTTATCTTTAGAGGTATACATATTTGTAAGTAATACCCAATAAAAAGGGACAAACCAGTTGCTAAGTTACTAAGCTCTTCTACTTAATATTTATACTATATTTACAACACAAATGCACACACAAATGCACACACACATCACGTAAACAAATGTTTTAAACAAAATTTTTCACTTTTTTCTTTTCTTTTTTTTTCTGGCTCAGATAAAAAAAAACTGAAACAAAATCAGTGCTGCAGTTGTTTTGTTTTTTTTTAAAAAAAATGGTTGCCTTTCTGCTAAAAACAAAAAGATCAAGTTTCTTTTCCTAAATCTTGATTTTTCTGCTGAAGCTTTTGACAGCAGCCGTCAAGTTGTAGCTGTATTTTCTGTAAGTGGTTTTTACAAAATGCTTTGAAAGTGGCTGAATGAGTTGCAACTGTTTTAAGTTAACTTATGAAGAGTTAAAAAATGTAAAAAAAAATATACAAATAGAAAAATTCAAAGAGTTTTTTACTTAAAGACTTAAAATAAATATACAAAAAGTTTTCATTTAAGCATTGGGGCCAAGGAGAGAGAATTACACAACTTCTTATCTTATGCATGTCCCTTTCTAGACACCCATCTCCTACTAAGTACAAAGAATGGTAGAGTCAGCAAACACAACAATAAATAGAAATAAAAGGAAAAACAAAAAAATATACCAAAGCTACTTCACACAACGCTTTAAGTAAAGTTAATTTATGAGCAAGTGGAAGTTGAAAAAATGAAACTTCAAGCGGAATGGGGTTTTCTAAGCCTGATAAATAAAAACATAAATGCATATTAATAAGAATAATTTAGCTGAAGTTTTTATTCAAAAATTTTAACAAGTTATGATAAACAAAAGCTGAGCTGTTATAGAAAACTTACCAAAAATACTGAACAATGATTTATCAAAACCAAATTGCTCAGCGGCCTAAAATAAGTTTTTATTTGTAATTTAGACTAAACAACTTTCTAATTCATATTTTAATCATTTTTAATATTTTAAAACATATAAATATTTTAAAACATTTTTAATAATATTTAATATTTCTAATTCACATTTTAACATAATGTATGAATATAACAGCATCAACAGCCCCTATAATTAATTTAATATTATACTTGACAATTCAAGTATGATATCCTACATACATAATCTGCTCCATTGTCTGCAGCCACACTGAACCATTTTGATACCTTTGACATAAGCAAAGTGTTCCACTCATTGCAATCAAGAGGGGGTTTATTTTTGATACTAAAATTCAAAAATATAATATTGTGAAAAAATCTCCTTTGTATTGTAAGTCTTTAAAATATATATTTAAAGGAATTTAAAAGCATTACTTGATTAAATAGAAAGCTCTCATCAACTTGTTACTAAACCATTTTATTTAAATGTCATATAAGTAAAATACTTTAATAATTTTTATTTTTTTATTTTGTTAGGTTAGGTTTTTATAAATTTCTTTATAAGAATATATAAAATAAATAATAAATAAATATAATGTACTGTATAGACAATAAATATTTACAAATTATAGTTGAAGTGCAAATTTTACAAATTGCATTTTCCCTATGTTTTTTGGAATATGTAACAATCGTCTGTTGGTACAATGAGACCAAAAATTTGTGCAGACATATTTTACATTTATTTAAGAAGTATATAACTTTTTAGTTATCTTACTATATAAAAGCAAGATTCATCAATTTTTACTTTTAGATTGCTTAGTATTAGGTTACTTAAAGAGTTACTGAAAAACAGAAAATTTGAACCATAGTTCATTAAAGACTTTTAAGAAAGATTAATGCAACTTGAACTTGTGTAACTATGTTCATCTTTAATCTAATCGAGGCGAAAAACGTAATTGAGGCAAAATTACTTTTTTGTAGAAGAAAATTACAGAATTTTATCTTACAAAAAGTGGAACTAAGATAAATGCATTGTTAAAGTAGTAATATTGTTAAAGCTGCAAACAATAGTCATAATCACAACCATCTCATCATCCCAATCATCTTATAGCTTTGTTAGTAAGTGGAACATAAGATAGAAAATAGATTCAGCTAGCAGCAATGTTATTTAGATTCTTAAAAAGTAATATTTGTAGTTAAACCTTTTTCTTTCGTGTGCAGTTGAAAGCAACGAGGTAAATATCTTTGAAATGAGTTTACTTTTATCCATAAAAAATGAAGCAAGCTCAAACTCAGTGTAGTTGAAATCTTCTATACCCATGAAACCACGAAGCATGTAAACCAGCATTCCAACACAAGGAAGCTAAATTGAAATGAACAATAGAAAAAACCCTGTAAGAATCAAATACACATGTCCTTTTTTTTAAAAAAGGATTTGATATGGACAGTGGACTGGCTCATTGGGAAAATTTTCATTTTTTCAATCATTCGTTTCAAATCATTCATTTTTTGTAACAAATACCCTTTAATATTTTTGCTTATCACAAGACACATGCAAAATTTCATTTCAATTAAAATCATATTTGATTTGCAGCCAAACTGTTAAAATTTAAATGATTTTATAAAAATTCCAATATTTCCACACCACCCTTATGTGCATGTTACCATTTAATAAATGTTGCTGTGGTGTTGTTCATAAACTTATAATTTTTGTGTTTTCCTGATAGCAATGCACTCATCACAAATAAAATGAACGTTTTGTTGAAATTTTTTCTGATCAATAAAATTTAGTTTCATTTTGGCTTGGAAAGTGTTGTTTTTAGTTGCACACTAAATTATGAGATGCGCTGTTAATAAAACATATTTTTCTCTATTTTACTTGTTTGTTCTGTAGCTTTCGGCCAAACATAAATGCTTTGAACTGGTTTACGATTATTGAATATCATGTAAGTTACCTTAGTAACAAACATCTGAATTTTTTATAGGTTTCATAAGGATAACAAAAAAGCAATCTCTTTAAACTAATCTACCAGCACCACTAAGTATGGTTCAATTTTGATGAAACTTGGTGTGCAGGGGAGGGGGGAAGGGTTTCTTTTACAACTTGAAACACAATGAGAGGGTATGATACTCCTTTATTGAAAGTTTTTTAAATGGAGAGCATTAGAAAAAAATTCAAAGGGATACCATTTTTTTTTAACTTTTAAAAGTTTTAAATGCAAGTTTTTAAAAGGCAGTTTTGTTAAACAATTAAATTTTCCAAATATTTTATTACTTGGAGAGTTTGTTTACTGTTATGCTAATAATAATTCATTTAAACTTGCAATCAGCAATTTAGCATTTTATTTGTTAAAAAAATTTGAAAGATTTAAGAATACAAAATTAACTTTTTAAATTATTTTTCTTAGCTACTAACATTTCTTTGATTGAAGTTTTTTTGATAAAATTTCAGATGATTAAAATAGAAAACCATGGTGATAAAACTCTTAAATTGTATTTTTTACCAAAAGTAGACTGCTTTCATTTTTTCAGAATAGTTCTTCACATTCTTTCACATCTTTAATTTTGTAAAATGGAGCTGGTTTATCAAAGTTTCTTAATTATTTTTTTAACAAGAAGCTGATCACTTAGTGTTAGTAAAAAGAAAGAGTTTTGATGGAAAAAACTTCAAAAGCATAAATATGAAAATTTCACAAAATTAAAATCAATTTTTGAAACTCTTTATTTTTAAACGTACAATCTTCCCAATTAATTCTATTTGAAAACATTTTAATAGAAAACCTTTGCAACCAAACACTGCCAACCTGCCAGCAAAACTTTATATCTTGTAACATTTTCATCGTTATAACTTCTTCTTCGAATATAATCAGTTGCTCTAAAAGTTTCTCATTATTGATGCGCTTTTCTTCCTCTTTTTCTTTCCTCTGTTCTTCTCGAGCCCTTTTATTCTCTTTATCACAAGCATCATATTCCATTCTTAGCTGAAACATTATCGGTGTTTCTGAGGTCTCTGTTGGTTTAGATCTTCTGCGAGAACCATCTATATATAAAATAATATTTTAAATGCATAACAGACAACATGGCTCATAAACTGCATAGCACTTGAAAAACAGCTGTAAAATTGTTCAGGTTTCTACTGAACAGAGTAGCTTAACAGATTCATCGATTCAAGGATAAAAATGCAAGTTTCTTTTTAAGGGATAGTAAAACTAAAACTACAACTCACTTTCATAAGAAAATTTTTCACTTAAAAATTTAACCCTTAAATTGGAGATAAAAGAAGATAATTTAACCTATTAAATTGGGGATAAAAGAAGATAATTTAACCTATTAAATTGGGGATAAAAGAAGATAATTTAACCTATTAAATTGGAGATAAAAGAAGATAATTTAACCTATTAAATTGGGGATAAAAGAAGATAATTTAACCTATTAAATTGGGGATAAAAAAAGATAATTTAACCTATTAAATTGGAGATAAAAGAAGATAATTTAACCTATCAAATTGGGGATAAAAGAAGATAATTTAGAATTTAATCATTTGTTTTAGTTTTCAAATGCAGTTTGCTACAAATTCATTGTAATTAATAAGTAATATTAAAAATGTATAAAAAATCAAGTATTTATAAATATTTAAATTACGATTATTTACTTGCAAGCATCAAAAAAAGAAAAACTAAGAAACAATTAATTCACTTACTTAAAGCTTGGTTCAGATGCCCTCTATTTTGATGAGCATTTGTTGACTCCAGTGAGCAAAGATCGCGTACTTGCCTATAAAACATTTTATAGCCACCTGAACTTTTCATTTTTAATGTTTATGAAGTAGTTATCTTTATTATTGTTGCTTTTTATTTACCTATTTTTCTATTGTTTTGAGTAAGAGATAAGTAATGTCAAAGGCAAATCAATAAACTTGAACACCTATTTATAATTATTATTTATAATATTTATGTTTAATCACAATACTTATTGATAATATTTAATTATACTATTAAAATATTTATTTACATTTATTTAAACACTACAAATAAATATTATATTTGCTTATAATATTTATTTGTAGTGTTTAAATAAATGTAAAGGACAAAAGACTTTTGAGTCACAGTAGAAAAATCATAAGGACAAAGGGTAAAAAAAGGCACTAGGTAAAAAAACCCTCAACGTTTGAAATTACTGCAAATATAATTGATATACTTTATTGAAAGTTAAACAAAACAGAACCTGTTGAAAAGCCAAGAAATTCAAAGCAAAATAATATATTAAAAATAATAAAAATATATTATATATAAAAAATAATAATAAATAATAAATTTTAAATTTATTAAATAATAAATTTAATAATAAATTATAATAAATTATATATAAAAAAATAATAAATTTTTAGTTGAGTGATTAAAAAGAGCACAGGTCATGTGTTAAACTAAAGAAACAATTATTTTAGAAAAACTAAACAAGATTCAAACAGGACAAATGAATAAAAAATAAAAAATAGTGAATAAAATAAGAGAATAAACTCATCACCATCCTGTAAAAAATAGAAAAGACAGAAATGCACTGACCTCGGAAGTAGAGCTAGCTTTTGCTCCATAACCATTTCTAAAGTACGTGCATGCTTACTCAGCCAATGATTCAAGCCATTCACACGATAAACATTTTCAATGAGTAGTCTGAGATCAGAAACAACTTCAGTAACATTTGTATAACTGCCATTATTAAGAGCGGCATTAACTAAAAGTAAAATATTTTTAAAATAAAGCTGATAGCAGGATCATTTCATTAAGTCTGTATAATGAAGTAAATAGTTGCAATACAACTTTTCAAAAATTCTTAAAAAGTAATTTAATTTGTTTTTTATTTACTTTGAGAAATACTTTTATGAGAATTATAGAACTCTTTTGAGCAGTAAAGATCTTCATTTTCCATCAAATACATAACAGTATTCTTTTGTTGTGTTAAAAGCTCATAAAACAAACGATAGCCATATTGAACACCTTCAGGTCTGCTGTTAAGATCAACAGGAAAGTGCAGAACAACTTTTTCATTAAAACCCTGAACATTTTGCAGTGGACTTTTCATTTTATTTCTTTAATGCAAACAAAAATAAAACTGATATTGTAGTTTAACAACAACAAAAAAAAAGTTCTTGCGTTGAGCAAAGAACCTTTAAACATTTTCGTTTATATAAACATAATTTCCAAGAAAAACTTAAAACTTATTTCATAGAACCAGTGAAAGAAATCACTCTACGGAAGATGCACATCATTTTCATGGATGCTCTTTGTGAAACTAAATAGATCTGTGACCACAAAGCACCAATTTAAAAAACTTTAATTAACAATAAATGCCATTATTGCAGCTTTCCAACACAAAAAAAGCATACATCAATAAGCTTTCATAACTCATAAAAAAAGAAAGCATACTACAACAGAATTATTCTAAACCTAGCTAGCCATGTGATCTCTTAAGTTCAAACTTTTAATGGGATTTTATGACTGTTCCTATTTTTAAATGATGCAAAAATTAATATTTAAATTTCTTGTTACTGAATTCTGCATTTTATCAACCATGACTGTTGAAAACTTTCTTTATGTAAAGGAAATTTTCCTAAATCCTTCATATTTTTTTCACAAAACCAAAAAAAAAAATGAAACAACAAACTCAGTATGAATTCAGTATTTGTAATTTTATAGTAGTAACAACAATAACATTTACATATACCAACTATAACATAATCAATTTAGCAAAGTAATATATATATATATATATATATATATATATATATATATATATATATATATATATATATATATATATATATATATATATATATATATATATATATACTTAATTAAACTGAAAACAAGTGATAATTGAACTTAATATTAAAAAAAATGCAACATTACAATATAAAATGTCAGAAACTTAATAACTATTAAAGTAAATTCTTGTTAATAATAATAATAATAATAATAATAATAATAATAATAATAATAATAATAATAATAATAATAATAATAACAATAATAATAATAAAAATAATAATAACAATAACAATAATAATAATAATAATAATAATAATAATAATAATAATAATAATAATAACAATAATAGTATTAATAATAATAATAATAATAATAATAATAACAATAATAATAACAATAATAATAATAATAATAATAATAATAATAATAATAATAATAATAATAATAATAATAATAATGATAATAATAATAATAGTATTAATAATAACAATAATAATAATAATAATAATAATAATAATAATAATAATAATAATAATAATAATAATAATAATAATAATAATAATAATAATAATAATAATAATAACAATAATAATAATAATAATAATAATAATAATAATAATAATAATAATAATGATAATAATAATAATAGTATTAATAATAACAATAATAATAATAATAATAATAATAATAATAATAATAATAATAATAATAATAATAATAATAATAATAATAATAATAATACTAATAATAACAATAATAATAATAATAATAATAATAATAATAATAATAATAATAATATATGCTGAATATATAGCTGCTTTTAAGTTTTGACAGATTATTGATACTTTTGAAATTTTATATATACAGTCACAATAAATATTTTAAGAAACTTTTAAAAAATCCATTCCTGCTATAGTTACACAAAATTAAAAGTTAAATTAAATTTATACAATCCAATGTAGAAACAAATGGATATGTTTAAAAAATCATTTTTGCATCATGAATTGGTCAACAAAGTCATTTTGCTCAGCCTCCTGTTTGATCAGTGTGTCATACTGGAGTTTAAATCTCTCTAGCTGAATCTGTTTTTCTGCAATTAAAGCCCTTAACTGTTGTTGCTGAGCCTCACGCTGCTTTGCCATTGACTTGAGCAAATTACGAGAACCTATTGCATTCATCTTTTCTTTCTCTACTTCATTAGCAAGTGAATCAACTAGTTCAATAAAGTTCCCAACAATTTTTTGAAAATCTGATATTTTGTCAACAAAATCCTTACACTCATTTTTCAATTCTTGTGTTTGCTGACTTATATCAGGTTCAAGTACACACACTTTTGACATTTCATCAAAATAGATTCCAGCTGACTGAGCAGACATACTTTTTACTTTTCTAAAGCAACTTTGAAAATAAAAATCATAAAACAAAACAATAAATACTAGACACTTATTGACAAATTATATTCTAAATACTTTGGTGTGCTTTAAGAAACAATTTTTTTTAAAAAAAATTAAACTAACTAGAGAACAAGTTAATAACAACTTGAAATAAAAAAATAACAACTTTTTTATTATTTATATAAGTTCTTTTTAACATATAGGTAAATTTTAATCATTATAGGTTTATACCTATAATAGTTAATATAGCTAGGCAGATATCTATATAATCAGTTACAGCTATATTTGTAGTTTCTTTAAGGGCTAACAGAAAACTTGGTATCAAGACATATATTATATATGGATTACAAATTATCTCAAATTTAAATGTCTTCTGTAAATTATTATTTAGTAGCAGGGATTCTTAGTTAAAATCTAATTCTTAACTACAAAAAACAAACAACGGAAACCAGCTTCCGACGGCACAAGAAATGTCGGGCCAGAGTATCAAAGGGTTTCGCAACTTACACCAATTAAGGTAGTCTTAAAATGGTGGAGTTGAAATATTTTCAGAGTACTGTTTTTTTGAAAAAATATATTAATTTTCGCGGATAAGCCAGACGACCATCTTTCTATTAAAACCTATATAAACTAAGTTATATATAAAGTATGCAAAAATGTTTAAAAGTATTGGTAAATTCAGATATTTCGTGAAAAAAGTAGTTTAAATTTTTTTTACACCAGATGAAGAGATTTTTAGGGTTTGGGTTTATTCTTAGGTAGTGGTATTGAGTTCTTTAGAGTAAGGCACGAGTGTGAAGTCTTATGTTTAATTGAGTCAACTCTGTACCAGGTGTTAACTTCTGAGTTTCTTGATGAATGCCGACAATCTTTTCGAAGTGATATGGTTGTGCGAAGTGTAACCTTTTTTTTAGGTCGTAAAATTGGTCATCGAGATAAATGAAAGAAAGAAATCCAAATGAGTAGGGCCCTTACATCCACGTTCTCAATAGGTTAGTTAACTAAATAAAGACAATCAAATAGTTTCTAATGCAACTTGTGATGAGAGAATAAACAATTTTGCTGATTTTATAAATTTATCATGTTTGCTAGATAGTTGCTTTTTTGTAATGTTACTTTTTTTTGTAAAATTTTTTTCCAAAGCAAGCTGATTGGCTTTCTACTGATTTCCTTCTGCAATAACCTTCTCTAAGAGCGTGAAATTGTACAAGTTACAAATCGTAATTAATTGGTAATAGTAATATAAAAAAAACTGGAATAAGATTCTTAGCTGCAGCAGTTACAAAACCAGTTATAGATTTAGTTGCTGCAATAATTATGCGGGTTAGGGTTCGGATTAGGGCTTGTTTTTTAAACGCTTTAAAGCTAAATTATTGTCAAAAGAGCGATAAAGAAAAATTTATTTTTAAAGAAAAAATGCTTCTTTATTTTTTTAAAATAAAAATGTTGTTTTTTTAAAATAAAAATTATTATTTTTTTTTAAATAAAAAAAACTTGCACTCTTAAGTTTTTATAGTAAAAAAATTTTTTTTTTTAAATTTAACTCAAAATTTCTTATAAAATTTTTTAATTTTTGACAAAAAAAAAAGAAATTTTATTAAAAGTAATGACAACAATTTCGATAAGCAGCTATAAAATCGTAGTCATAAAATTTTACGACCAAGTAAAAGTGTGTAAAAGTGAAACTTTAGTAATAAAAACTCTTTAATTCTCGCTTTATGCATTTCCTCTTGAATTCGATTCGGATTCCCATGAAAAAATTAACTTGGATGAAAAAGTCTGCAGCTAAAATCAATTTTTTTCAACACTTTACATTATTTCGTGCACATATTTTTCCTATTTTAGATAGTTGAACAAAATGAACAATAAGTAAGCGAGTCTAAGCGAGAGCGGATAGCAATTTTGTTTAGGTAATAAATCTAAAGCCAAAAAGTTCACTATGAATCATTTTAAAAACGAGAAAATCCGCAAAAGTGCAATTGACATGATAATTTGATTTGTGCTGAGAGCGAACCTGGCCACGAAAGATCATCTGGAAATGGTCCGATGACAAAAGAAATGACTACAAAGAACGTTCGGCTTTTGAAAGTCTTGTTCAATCGTAAAGATGGAGTCTAGCAACGCCAACCAACTCGAAGGTTTACAAATCCAAAACATTGAAAAAAAGAGAAGCATCAAAAGAAGAAGCAAAGGATTATAAAGCGTGATGGTTAAAAAAGTAGCCCTCTAGAAAAAATGCAATCGTCTGTATAGAAAATCTTTTATCTTGGACAACGAATTTTATTTCATACCGCTATACAGCACGATCAACGGCAAAACAACTCCTACTCCAGCGATGTTTCTCAAAGCCCTCAAAGTGTATAATATATGCCCTGTGCCAAATTTGAATCATCTGATCAAGAGATGAGGGCATTGATATTCAGATAAAGTGATTATGCAGCGAACTAGAGAATCTTCTTGAAAGAGTGAAGCAAGAAAATTTTTCCTTTGGCATAATGTGGTTTTGCAAGATCAAAAGGATTGAAAAAATCCTTTTGATCTTGCAAAACCACATTATGCCAAATGAGTTGTTGATACGAATGGCAAGGACGTGAATTTTGCGAAAAAAGAGGAAAACGTTGCAAATTTTCCAGAAAAAAGCTTGTAGTAGGGGCATACTAAAAGGAAAAGTATACGTGCATAATTAGCTTAGTAACGTGCATAGTTAGCATAACTACATGCATAATGGCAAACTAAGAATTTCAATCAATTACTTAACAGGTATCGCCTTGGAAAACTAGGGTTTAAATTTGAGCAATGCCTTTCTTGATCAGACAGGGGGGAGGGAGACTCAATAAAACTGGCAAAAATAATGCTATTGAAAAACATAGTAAGTATAGAAAGCGTTTAAAACACTACTTTTATTTTCTATTATTTATACTTTTACATTTTATCTTAAGAAAGTTCGCAATTTTTAGTTATCACCGGTTACTTGCCTGTCCCATAGATGCTGACGGAAATAACGGACCGAAAGATTTACGGATGAAACTAATTAAATTTCAGACAGTTGTAAATCTAAAATCAAAATTTAACAGTGAGGATTTGAAAAGTAAATTATAATTATCAGAAAGCAAATGAAAAAATTTAGGGGCAGAGCAAAAAAAAATTGGGCTTTTTGGCAATACTCGAGTGTAAGCTGCTTTTTTTTTTCGAAGATTAAATCACATTAAATAAAGCGTTTGAACCAGAAGAAGATAAAATGAAAATCTTGAAATTTTAGAAGAATATTTTTAAATAATATTGAGGCTAAAATGATTTACCTAGTAGTCATGGACACGAACAAAGTTCGCATTAAACTTACAATATATACAAATATATTTACATCAATATTTACATCAGTATTTACATCAATATCTACATCAATATTACATCAATATCAACTTACAATATGTATATTTACATCAATACTTACATATACTTCTTCGTCATGCAGTGTCGTTTTTTCAATAATTTTATTTTTTACAACTTCAAGCCCAAATATTTTGTTTAATGGAATATGCTGTAATTTTCTCGTAGCGATTCTGATATTCTGTAGCTCAAATCCCGGTGTCAAGTAAATCAACGTAATCTTTGTAATTTGCCATCGAACAAACTCGCTATAAATTTGGGATTTTTATCATTTAGAAAATATTCGTCTGATCTCTTTAAAGCTTTTATTGCTGCAATCAAGTGCTTTGATAAACTGTTGATCAAACCCGATTTTACAGGAAGCAGAAAAGATTAAACCACAGGTACTAGAGAGCACCATCCTTCACATTATAGGAATCTGCAAGTTTTTTTCTGATCATTTTTTTTTTTTCTTTTTTTGTTACAATTATTATTTGCAGTGCTTCTGCTGAAATACAAAATCAAGGATACTTGACAAATCCACTTTTTGCGGTGAAGAAGAAGAAAAACAAACAGTTTTGAAATCTATTTACTTCGCCCTTAGCAACCGCGATTTTTTACACTAAAGTCATTGTGTCAATCTTTTTTTAAGTGTACACTGTGAAAGCACGTTAATTTCCATTAAGAAGTAATACAGCCTTCGAGAAACAATCTTGAGGGCTGTATTACTACGATTTAGCTTAATCAATTTTTTCTTGTTCGTTTTCTGTCAACAGAGGACTCAACGTTTCTAGACACTGAAGTTGACATTTTTTTCTGGAAATAGCTGTTACAGAACAAGAAAGGTTTTCTTTTAGCAGGAGACTTGTGAGTGAATTTTGTGATGATTGTGAGGCCAGTAAAGCAATTTAAAAAAAACCCTTCTCTTTGTATATTTAAATCAATACTTACAATATTTGCATCAATATTTACATCAATATTTAGATACCATCTTACAAAATACCAACAATCCATGCTGGGAACCAATTTTTGAAGTATAAGATGGAGGAGTAAAACAAGCCACAGAGAAAATTTCCTAACACTTTGTCTTGCACTTATAACAAATGGATGGACAACAGTAGGGGAAGGTATTATCAACTTTATGGTAATTACACCAGAACCTGAGCTAATGATGAATAAAGATGTTCGCCAAAGTGCATTAGATGAGGATATTTTCTGAGTGTGATTAAAAAATACAGTTTAAATCTGACCCATATCCTTTTGTCTGACATCCCAGATTTGTTTGCGGGTAAATGACTATTAATCCGCACTGGAGACTTTGGCAAATTAGTCAAAAAAAAACTTTTTATCTAATAAATTATACTTCTCGGTACCAAGAAACAGGTGGCAAATTGTTTATTGTAAAACCAATGTTTTTCAAATTCCCTTGATAAAATTTATTGAGAAGTTATTAATTTTTTTTTTTTTTTTTTACTGGATTGTAAAGTTATCTCATCATCAAACATTGAATGAGGCGATGAACTGATAAACTTAGCAAAAAAAGACAGGATTTTTTAAATTCTTTAAACTTAGATGTGAAAGAAAACCAATTTTACTTAAAAAAAATAAAATATAGTTTTCTTTCTTTTTTTTTTTTTTTTTTTTTTTTTTTCAATAGGAAAAACTTTTTCTTGTTAAGATTTCTTTTACTTAGTTTTAAACCCTTGCTAAATAATTAATAAATAATTAATTAATAATTAATTAATAATTAATAAATAATTTTTTTTTTTGCTGCACAACGACGCTCGCCCTCATATCGCCCATATGACCAAAAAATCTATATAAACGCATGGCTGGGAAACGCTTAGCTTGGAACTACTCTCCTGACTTGACACATATGGATTTCCACTTCTCTTGAGTTCCTTCAAATGCTATGCGCGATGTTTTTTTTTCAATACTGATGTAGAAATGAGTTTGGTTTGATGATTTTTACAAGTCGAAACTGTATGGGTTTTAACAATGAAAATCTCTTTGAACGTTAGGAGAAGGGGATTAATTAATTTTTATTAAAAAATAAAATTAAAAAAAACGGTGCGAACTTATTTGCCATCAACAACTTTATCTTACGCTGCCAACAGCAAATTAGTGGTATAAAATGCAAATAGCCGAATAACGAATACATTTGTACAACCTTTTAGAACAAAATTTCAATTGACATACTGGTAAAATTTTGCATTATTAACCTTTAAAAGAAAAAGTTTAAATATAATCCATCATATCCGAGTTGATAATATGATTTCCTTTCCGATGTGACGTTTTTCGTGTAAATGATAAAACTAATAATCGACTAAACGTATAAAACCTTGTGACATCACTTCGCGACTTTTTACGTCATCAAATTCCTAAATGAGTACGAGGTTCTATTTAAAACTGTTTCTCGAAAAAAAAAAGGAACCCAGAACATCAGGGTGTAAAAGCTATGCGTTTTTAAAAAAAAAGGAACTTCGGTGGAGCACCAATAATTTAAGTTTCAGGGTTGTTTCTTAAAAGATTATAACAGTAATCTCTCTCACCTTAACCTTAAACATTAGAAAAAATATATATACACGCCTCAAGAATTAATAGAATGACTTCTTTTCAGTTTAACCCCACTAGGTTAATGTGCGTTAAGTGCTTATTTTGGACTAAAGTTATACATTTTAAGGACCGCCACAGGACAGTTTAAGGCTAAGGTAATACATTTTAAGGACCGCTACAGGATAGTTCAAGGCTAAGGGTGATACATTTTAAGGACCGTTGCATAAAAGTTTCCCCGCACCAAGCTTCAAAATTCTATTAAACGAAATTTCTTGCTTCCAAAAGAAAACTTTGACATTAAAAAAAAAATTAGTTTAGAGTTAAAATAAAGTTGCCATTCTCTCAGTCGAACAGTTAACTTGTGCTCAAAAAGCTAAGGCAGCTACCTGACCGTTTAAACGTAGACACCGTAGGCACAGGTGAGAAGCTTTCCAATTTGTTTCTACTGAACCGTTCATGCGAATCTACCTGGTAAGTAAATCAGCGCATCGATTATGCTGCAAAAAGTTTAGTTAACGAGCTACTTTTTATGCACGAAAAGAACCGTGTAAAATCTAAACACAAAAACTCCGTCTAGTTAAAAGATCTTGAAGGTAGCAAGAATGCGAATTGCAGTCGTGTTTGCGCTAGCCTGTTTATTTTATTGTATTACAATCCACGCTAAGCCGATTGATTTGGATGATAAGCTTGACGACACTACCGAAGATTCAGGTCAGTTTAACTTTGTCCGAAGAAAACAAGCAATAGTGGCCAAGTTTAATATTAATATGCTAAAATCTTTCATCATTAAATATTCAAAAAGAAACCGTGTCATTTCAAGAAAAAAAAAAATTATTTTGATAGTTGAAAACCACAACGCCAAAAAATATGATCAAAATTAAATTAAACAGGAAAAGTTCTATTTTTCTGTTAAACTCCTATGAAGCATTTTTTTTGCAGTTCGGGAATTGAACTGTAAGAAAATTTTTAGGTTGGTTAATTCACTTTGCATCATAATTCTCTTGGAGACCCCTTTTCATTGAGAAATGTTCCCATAATTTTATTGTCTTGATTATTTGTTCAGACGAATCCAGAAGCGACGACGATGAAAAAAAAAAAGACGAAGTAGAAAGTGAAACAGCTGAGAAAAAAGACGAAGTGGAAAACCGTGTAACCGGATTGACCGAAAATGAAGGTAAGGAATCGAAGGATGCAGAGGATGATAAGAGTGACGCTGACAGTGTGAGCGAATCAAACGATGCGGATACTGGAAAAAAGGCAGCCGAAGAAACTTCTCAGCAAGAAGTCGAAGAAAACGACGCAGCTGATCAAGACGCCAAGAAGGACGAAGTTCCTGAAGAGGTTTGTTTTCTTTCACAAGACTAAAAGATTCTTTGAAAAAGATTCTTTCACAAAATCAAAAGATTCTTTGAAAAAGATTCTTCCGCATAACCAAAGGATTCTTTAAAAAAAGATTCTTTAAAACAGATTTTAAAAAGAAAACTTTCAGAAATTTTTTAGAAGCCAAAAAATTTTCCTTTCAAATAACAAATTGATGCTTCAATGATTGTTTCTAATCTTTACTTTCAAACAAAAAGTCACTAAAGATTCAGATGAGATGAAGATTAGTCTCTAAATATCTTTTGAAATTACAAAAACGCTCGGAAATTAAAACCGTCTAAACCAATCCAGCTTTATCTTTTACTTTATTTCTTCCGTGATCTTTTTAAAATTCTGCCTCTACTTATTTTAAAACTTCTATGTTAATAAGGATCTGACTTTGAATTACGCACACATGAACATACTTTCGTAAAATGCTTGAAGATGCCCATAAATGTTTGCGCCGTAAGTTTAAAAACAAGAGATGACCGCTGCACTTTTTCCAACTTTCCAAGAGAAAGTGAGGTAAGCGATTGCATGCATTTTGTGTTTATTTTAAGCGTTATAATGCATGCTATTAAACACTAAATCAAAACTGCGAAGTCATGCATGGAAACATGGCAATCATCGCAACCAACCATTTTTAAAACTTTTTTTAAAGCTTACTTCAAACTCTTTTTTTTTAATTTAATTCAATAGAGAAATTAAAGAAATGCTAAGAGTATTTTTCTTCTTCTTTCAGAAAAACCAGAGAAGACAATGGACTGGTGGATATGGTGGTGATGGATATGGAGTTAATGGATATGGTGTTAATGGATATGGCGGTGTTGATGATACCGGTCATGTATTAGATGTAGGGTATAGAGGACATGGTGACTATGAAAACGGTATTAATGAGGGCTACGGAGGACACGGTTGTGGAAATGCATTAGGATGCTACAATCATCACTATGGACATGACGGTCATTTTAATGATGGGTGCCATGGAGCATATTGTCACCATGGACAAGGGCATCATAATCACGATCATGGTTTTGAAGTTTATGAAGAGTGGGGTGAAGAAGGAGGTCACGGAGAACACCAACACGAACATGGAGATGCTGGAAACCATCATGGATATGGAGCGTGCGGAGACCATGGAGGATACCACGGATATCCTTGTCATGGGGACGAAGTTCACCATGGACACGAGGGAGAACATGGCCACCACGGTCATCATCATGGTTTTCAACATGAGTGGGGTCACGATGATGGCGGTCATGCTATAAACAATGGAGAGCATGCCGGCGATTTCTCTCATCATGGAAACTATTACGGAAGATACGGAAGATCATTAGACTTGCACTCAAACTTTGAATCAACTTTACCACAAATCCCTTCTAATAAAATGGAAGAAATAGATGAGAAGAAGGTTAAAACGGATGAAAGCAGAAGCTTAGATGATGTTAAAAAATGGACAACAAATGGAGGAGCTGGATTTAACGAGGGTTACAGAAGCGGGTATGCATTTGGAGGGCATAATGGTTATTTAGGTGGAATTGCCCCACATAGAATACACGGCATTCATAACCTACATCATGGTCGACATGGACACCATGGAGGACTAGGATATGGTAACGGAAATCGTTATGACTTTTATGGTCGGGAACATGGAGGGCTTTTCGAAGGTCATGGATTTCCTAAACGTTATAAGTATGGTTACGGCTATGGTCTAGGCTACGGACATTTTGGTTACGGCAATAGACACCGATTGCATGGTGGACCTCATAGAGGTTTGACGCATGCTCTTGGAATCAATCGCCATGGATACTTAGGCTTAAGAAATCATAATAATATTTTGCATGGAACTGGGTATATTAGTAACGGTCTTCATAGCAATTGGGGTCATCCTGCCTACCACTATGGACACGCAAGAGGTAACTTTGGAACAAATTCCAGCACTCAAAATGTTTTTATTTTATTGATGCATTCGCTAAAGCAAAAATTCCATTCAAAAGCACAAGCACACGCAGAAAGAGTATAAATATTACCTAACCTAGTGTAAATACAACCTAACCTAGAGTCGGATAAATAGAAAGTTCGATTTTTAGAAATTTTTAGTATGCTCTCTCAAGGGAAGGTTAGTTAACCTTCTTAAACGAATATATTACACAATAATGCACATCAGCATTGCAAAAGATTTATTTAACAAAAGTAAAATTTTAGTTACATCTCGTTTATTTTTAACCACTTTAAATAATTTAAAAAGAAATACTAAAAATTTTCTTAGCTGTTGTTTGTAAGAGGAAAATAATTGCAAGAAAAATACGGAAAAAATAATGAGCGTCACACAGAACAGACAGAACGGTAAAACTATAACTTAATGTCTTGGTGTTTTCTCGTTTCCTAATCGTTTCCGTTCGTGAAATTGATTTACTTATCCTGACTCTTAAAACTGGTTCCATGTAAAAATTCAATACCCTTAAGTTTTTTATATTCTTTGGAGTATATGAGTGTCAATTGAACCATTTTTTTTGAAGTATGGAGGAATCGCAAAAGTCGCAGGAAGTTCGGAAAAAGGTGTTGATGTTACTGCCAACAAACGTCATCACGAACATCATCACCATCATCATAATGAGTGCTGCCATCATGAAGGTGATGAAGACCATCACGAGCAAGAACACGGCCACCATGAGCACGATCATCACGAACATGATCATCATCATCATGATCACGGTTATGAGTTTTATGAAGAATGGGGAGAACACGGAGGACACGAAGGAGAGCATCACGGACACGATGAAGGAGAACATCACGGAGAACACGATCACGATCATCATCATCATCACCACCACAACCACGGAGATGATTAACTTGCATGTTTCAAGGTATTCGTTGGAAAATTTGCATGAATAATATGTCAAGAAGCCCCCAACATCACCTTGCAGATGTCATTAAAAGGACAACATATCAGAGCACTCTACAGACTAAGTTTTTACAGTCAAGTTATGCCGAACAAAAGTTAAAATATGAATAAAAAATGTTTTAGAATATTTAGAAAGATAATATTTTTATAGAAAGTGGGAGCTTCTTGATAGAAATTAGTTTTGCAGAACTCATTCAGAACTTACTCAAAACTAACTCGCTTTCAACTAACCTAAAAATCCAAAATTGCATTTACAGCATATACAACTTTTTAATTTTTAGATTAAGAGTTAGTGGCAACTGAGCAAGAGAAATTTTTTGATCAATTTCTTGAGGGAAAAAGTTCATAACAAAGGTGAATACACGAAGCAGCAAAAAAACAATCGAAAGAACACGATGAAAAAAAAAACCTTTTTTTTATTTATAAATGTATAATTATTAAGTTCAAATCATGTAATGAAACTTATAACAGTATAATAAATATAGTAGTTTTACTAAATAAATGAGTGCTATTTGCTCTATTTTGTGTCAATTTAATTCCATAATGAGTTTTAATTGTCACTTAATGAATGTTAATTATTCAAATGCGGAGTTCTGAGAAGTTCCCAACCTATGACCTTTGGTGAGTGATTATTGAATTAATATTCTGCAGTAAAAATGCTCGAATAAGCGCCCTTGAATGGTTAAATTTTTGAAAAAGGTGAGTTTTTCTCATGCTTAAAACTTTAACTAGATAAAAAGCGCCTACATGCTGTCCACTTTATTTGAAGTTCGCAAGGGCGCTTATTCGGTTAGAAAACGAACTTCTTCCCACATTTGTGGTCATTTTCAAAGACATTTAATATTTTTTTTAAAAGTTTAAATTGCATTAAAAACGTGTTCGATCGCGTGCGCTTTTATGAAACAAGTGTTAGTCCTGAACGTTCTGGGTGCTTAATCGAGCATTTCACGAAATTATTATAAATTTCACGAAAAGTTACAAACGTTAAAGTAAAAATTTTCTTCGTTTTCTTTAATTTTCAAAGTTTACTTTGTTTACAATAATGAAAAGAGATTTTATTGATTGCAGGAAGAAAAAGAATCCACCAACGACATTATTGAAGATAAACCAGACGCTGAATTGTTAAAAGTTGACGTTAAAGCCAATAAACGCGAGTTTGAGGATGAACACCATGACGAGCACGAGGGTGATCACCATCATGGTGAACACGAAGACCACGAAGGAGAACACGGACACCACAAACATGATGACCATGAACATGATCATCATCATCACGATCATGGGTATGAATTTTATGAAGAGTGGGGAGAACACGGTGGGCACGAAGGAGAACATCACGGAGAGGACGAAGGAGAGCACCATGGGGATCACGACCATAACCACCATCATAATCATAGAAATAGTCACGGAGGACAAAGAGACATTGTCCCGTCAAATATTGAACAGTTTGGAAGTAGTTTAGCTATGTTTAAACAACCTCACACACGAGAAGTTGGTAAAAAGAAATGGTGGATGGTAGGAGACCATTGGGAAGGTTGGGGTCATGATGCATGGGATAAACCCCATATTCACCATGATGAAGGAGGATGGCAGTATGAGAATAATGGCTTAAAAGAAAGTCATCATAAAAGGCACATAAAGAAGAAAACCCGTAAAGCAACAAAACGTTGTGAAGATACTGGACATCAACACGTTGAATGCAACAGGTGTGGCTATCATTTCCACGATTGTGGTTGCGACCACCACGACGAAGATCATGATTTAGAAGGATGTTGGAAATTTGGTTATGATAACTTTGGAGATGATTGGGACGATTGGGATCACAATCATCATAACTTTGAGCACCTAAAGGATTTGGAGCATGAAGAACATGGAAAAAGAGAGGATCATGAATGTCATGATAAAAGAAGTTGCGTCCAAATTATTCCAGTTTATGCGCTGCCATTTCCAAGTCTTCCAATAAACCTTCCAAGCTCAGCAAATCCTCGACCATTTGTGTATCCTACCGGAAGTGTACCTCAATATGGCTATGGAGTTATCCCTTTTACTCATTCTCACAACTCTCAAGGAATTTATCAACTTTGTCGCGACTGTAGCTGGTTACCAAGAGGGGGCACACGATGTCTATGTAAAAACATAAATACATACCCTACCATCTACAACCACCTACCTGATCAAGTATTTTTAGACTGCGACTCTTCAATTCATCGCTATCCTCAGCCTAATTGTATAGCTAGACATGCTGTGCCTACACCAACACTCGAAACTAGTAGTGGCGCGGAAGCAAAGCAAGGCATAGTTTACCCTTATGTTGGATATGGACCTTGGTCGGCTTATCCATGGTGGGGAGATTGGTGGGGTGGTCATGGAAATCATGGCTGGGGAAAAAATGTGGGACTTGGCGAAAATCACGAAACCACAGATATTAATCATCATGGTCATGAAAGCGGTGGTCGTCATTTTCCAGAAGGCTATCACCTAGGTGCATACCACTGTCGTGATGTAGTTTTGAAAGGAAAGGTTGAGGATAACATGGTATCAAAACGTTTCTGTTTACCTATAGGATATCAAAATTACAATTATCCTTACTGGCACGGGTATCCAGGCGTAGGAACTGGACTTTGGGGATGGGGATGGCCCTGGATAAAAAACAAAATTCCAGGCTCGCAAAAAAACAAACCCAGGAAGGTCAATAAATCTAAAACCAAAAAATCTACGAAATATTCAGATCAAAAAGAACGCAAAAGTGTTATACCTGCCACTCCTATAGAGCAAACAAAAAATACCAAAAAGCAAACCATTCATGTAGGCTACGGGTATGCGAGCGGTGACAACTACAGGTTAGGATACGGAATCGGTGGAATGGGAGGAGTTGCTGGATTTTCAAGCAATCCAGCTTTATCTCAAAATGGTTTTACTCGTTCAAAAATACCAGGTGATCAAGCTAAAGACAATAGTAATGCAAAAACCACCAAGACAAACATTCCAGCTTCTGAAGCGCACGAAAATTCTAATGTAAAAACGGCAAAGGCTAACATCCCAACTCCTGAGGCGTCTAAAGAAATAACAGCTAGCAAACGAAATCTTGAAAATGTGTCGTTAAAATCTCAACCGTCATACGAAGTCAAAAACACAATTCCTAAACCTTCGGAAAAAGACCCGTTATAAACGAAAATAAAATCACGTCGTTCGTTTAGATGTCGTTCGATTTGTAAAGGAAAATAAACTCACGTCGTTCGTTTGGATGTCGTTCGATTTACATACGAACAAAATCACATTGTTCGTTTAGATGTTTGAATTTTGGGCTAAATTAGCTGTTTGTTTAAAATGTCAGCGTAAAATATTCTTGTACCATATTGTTACACTATACTTTCATAATTTTGTAATTTTCTATATTTTCTGATGTGGAAGCTCTCGCTCGAGTCGTTGCATGTTACAAGTATGAACGCGGTTGAGAGAAGTGAAACTGTTTTATTTGGTGTAATTTAACAACTAAAAGTTCTCCTCGCTCAATTTATGATCTTTTTGATTTAACTTTTAAAATATAAACGATTCCCCCTCTGACTACACCCAAACTCATGAAACAAAAGTTGTTATTTTTTTTAAAAAAAGGACTTTTTGTTTCATAAGTCCGCGCATTCAAATGATGAACCTTGAAAAAAATAACTTTGTGTTAGAAATCGTTTTGTTAAAATGGTGTTTTATTTTCCGGGGCCTCCATTCATTTTTAAATGCGAGTGTAACGCGCTGTGCTTTGTGTGGGTTTAATAAATGCGAAGTATTCAACTTCACCAAAATAAAACCATTACAACATTTGAGTTGATCAATATTTTTAATTCTGATAGATTTTCAGGCGCAAAAAACCTTTTCAAGGCGCCATTTCTAAATAGACTCAAAGTAAAAAAAAAAAAAAAAAAAAAGGTCTGTTAAATAATCTCATAAAAGACTCCCATTCATAGAATGAAAATTTTTTTTTTTTAACTATAAAGTTTGTAAAATTTACTTTTATTAAAAAAAACTTTCAGATTCAAAATTCAGCATAAAATCTTCCTTTTCCTCCTCCTATTCTTTAAGTTTGAAATTAAAATTACGCTTTGAATAAAAAAAAAATTATTGTTCCTTTTTTATTCTCTCGCCATTTTTTTTAGAAGTTTCATAAAAAAATTAGATAAAATTTTTCTAACTTTTAAAAACTTGAACACTTTAATATTTCTGAGATTTTTGAAGTATTTGACTTATTTTCACCGCTACGTTCTTGTTTTGGTACATCAACGCACAAATGGTCATTCCCCATAAATGCGAATTACTAGTTAGCACCAAGTTAGAAAATAGACCTCCTGCTGGGTAAAAAAAATTCACTCGTTAAGTAATTTAATTCAACTAATGTTTAATTAATTTTGAACCAAATCATGCAAAGTTTGTCGTAAAAAGTCTGCAGGATGCCATAATCTTCCATAATCTTCCTCTAAATATATTTAAAACACAAATAACGCAATTCAAGCTCCATTAAGTCTTACTTAATTCACTAAAGAATCATTTAAAACCTCTGAAATCTAAGAAATGAAAAATGATGAAAATAGTTTTAACAGTTAAAAAATCTTCAATTTGCATCATGTAACTACGTAATGCAAAAACTTGGTGTCACCAAATTAATGAGTTTAGCGTTTATCTCTTTAAAAATTGTAAAAATTGAAAAGAAAAGTTGAACTTTCATGACGTCATCGCAAAAAGCTTAACAAAACAGCACGCAGATTTTTTGAAATCAGCCAGAAAAACAATATATTTTTGTAAATTTTTACGTCGGCAATAAACAATTGTGTTTCTTATCAATAATGTTGAAATATCTTTATAGTTGTGTAATATATTTATTTAGTCATATTTTTTTTTTGCTGCTTTTTTTAGTAATAATAGTTTTTTTGATTTTTGAAGATTTATAAAAGTTCTACAAAATCAAAATCTTTGCTTTGTAATTGACTTTTTTATGAAACTCGTTATTCTTAAAGATTCTTAATTACGTTGTATAAAAAAGTACAATGAAAATTCCGAAGGCATTTTAAACGTGAACCTAATAAGAGACGTTGCTCATATAGCAATTAATTTTGTTTTATAGGGAAAGAAATTCTCCGACACAAAAGTATGTTGTCAATAATCTAAACTAGTATCCAAGTAATAAACAACCTAATAATGAAATAATAAAATGATAAAATGATAAATTAATCCCATTACAAGAAATAAAGTTGTTTTAACACAACGAAATGCTTTTTACCACTTCGTTGTGTTGAGTTCAAAAAAGATATGTTCTATAAGTATACATTATAACTTCAAGTTGATATTTTCTAAGTCCAATACGGTAAATAGAAGTTCGATTATTCTTCGACTGATATTTCCAGTCAGATATGGTTAAAGGTTTAATTTGCGTAAGTTTTTCACGAAAGTTTCATGAAGAATGTGTGCTGTTATCACTTCTCTCAGTAGACTTTGTAGATAATCCCACTAAAACGTTTTGAATCTTCGATTAACGCGTCACGAACATGTTTTTTGAATTTACAATTGGAATTTACGAGGAAACGAAAGTTGCATTCCTAAAAAATTTTAAAACTAGTAATTGTTAAAAAAAGCTCGTGGCAGCTTATAAAAACGGAAGAAATCTGAGCCTAAAATTTTAAATGAAGCGTTTAGTAATTTATGTTTAATGAAAGGATCATCAAAGTAAGAAAACCATTTGGCGTTTAACCTTGTTTTTTATATGCGGTCCCCTTTGATCGTTAAGCACGTAAGATTTTTCTTTACGATAAGTAAATTCCAGTCACTTACACGCTTTAATTCTTTTGTGCATCTTAAAAAGTAATGTTCTAATGCAATGCAGCAGAAAAATAAAGTCAAAAAAAAAATTATAGGTTAATTCAAAGGGTCCGTCACTTTAGACCAAGGCACTCAGCAACAACAAATTTTGGGATTAATGTTTAGTGCCTTATTTTAAAAAGTATTAGGGGATTAAAAAAATTTACGTTCCTTTTTTACGGGGTAATAATAAAATAGGGAAATGTCAAACATTTTTAAAATTCATTAACATGAATGCGTACAAAAGATTATTTCAATTGACGATGACGAGTTTATTATGAAAGTCTCATTTGTTACTAACGGTCGAAATAAACACTACCGAAATTGCAACGTATTACGTCTCGGTTACGCACGGAACAGCATATTAAAAATAATTTGTTGTTTTTATGAAGATTTTTTTTTACAAAAGAATCCATATATAGCAGAAAAATAACGATTTAATGCCATTGAAGTCATAAACGTAATACTAATGAGGAGTGCAGCTTTAATAGATTTTTAATTCTTTTCGCATACTTTAAAAGTGGTGATTACAAGCTGTAAACGATAAGGATTATATATAACGTTATTACTCGAGGACATAGAACAACAAAACCGTTCAAAAAACAAAAAAATATTTGTTGGTTGGCTTTTTTTGTAAAGTATTTTATAATAAACTTTCGAGTGAATTTTAGCATGATAATATTAAAATCGAAAAACATGTTATCGCCGATTGGACTAGAATTTAACAAAAACAAATGCAAAAACACGAACGCTTGTTTGAACGATGGCGAGGTGTTAACGGTGAGAGAAAAATTATGCGGACTTTACGCAGGCAAGAAAGTGATCGTTGCCCCTTCAGCATCTAAACTTTATTTTTCTAACGCACACAAACTTGTTGATTCTTTCGGTAAAATGGCTCCCGAATGGATATATTACGCTACAGGCGTAATTGCTCTAATATATGATTCGTGCGAGTTGCAGGTGGCTTTATTTGAAAAGTCTTCGATAAAATTACTATGGGGTTTAAGTTGGGAACCGCACACATATTTCAGCTCGCCCACACCAAACTTTCACGTAATTAACCTTGACTCAAATTTTACTCAACATGTTGGTATATTACACGAAAATGATGCTGTGGCAGATTTCATAATAACGTCTTTTAAGTTGATTAGTACCCAGATGAAGAAGAGTATTGTTCAACAGGACCAATCCAGATCAATTAATAAGAATAAATCTTCTAGCCCATTAATTCTACATCATTTAAAATCAAAACAAAGTGGCTTCACAGAAAATTGTCAACAAAAAACTTCGTTAAAACAAGATATTTCAGCTTCAGAACAAAATAGTGTTTTAAAAATCAAATCTGACGAACTATGCTCGGATAAACAACCTCTAGAGGTCAAAAAACATTATCAGGATAGCGAAGTAACTGAGACGAATAGTTTACCATCAAAGTTTACTAGAGCTGATTCATTTCGGAACGCTAGTCAATTGTGCATGAAAGCAGAAAATGCTTCAATATCCTGCGAAGAAAAGAAAAAACTAAAAAACCCATTGGAAAGAGAAAATAGTCTGATAAAAAAACTGTTTAAGAAAAAAATAGTTTCCAGGAGTCAATCGTTACAAAATAAAAAATCTTCGCAAATGACAGAAGATTTCCAGGAATCCGATAAAGCAAAAAAAGATAATGATGCAAATGAATATCAGCGTTCAAATAAACTTGTAAAAGCCAGAGCTTCAACCGACAGCTCTTTGGTGTGTGGAAACCCTGTAAAATGTGTTTTAGAAACTGGCCAAATGGCTAAACAAACGCGTGAGAATAAGCACTGGGTACGCGACAAAAATCTTTTGTCAACTGATCTTTGCGTTACTGAACTATAAACATGTTTGGCTCTTTGTTTTGCTTGAAATTTTGCTGTAAATAGTAATTGAAACTAAACTTCACTTCTTGAAAAAATTCTTTTATTTATAAATAATTTTTTCTCTTAACAGTTCAGGTTTTTGATCGATCGGAGTAAATAAAGCTTTAAAATATAGGTTTCTCTAAAACTAATTCAAAATCCAACGCGTTTTCTAAAATGCCTAAAAATGACATTGAAAAAAAAAAAAAAATTCACACCTTGTGTACACACTTTGTGTACACACCAGAAGTGATCTCCCTTCAGAAAGCAACGCTTGAGCGTACCTTCGCCGGCGTAATGTTTTTAGTTAAGAAACTAAAATGAGAGAAACTACCTACCAGTGAAAAAAATTTTTTTAAAGAAACTTTACACGGCCTGCTTTGGATTTCACTTGTAGGTAATTTCTCTCATTTTAGTTTCCTCTCGCGTATCTTCAGCTATTGAGAGGTTAAATCGTTTTCTGACCCTTTTTCTGACTTTGATTTCGGTGAAAGCGATTGCCATTTCTTATAAACACCTGACTTTTTTAGGACTGAGGACCATGAGGATCAAGTGCAGTGTAATTACATTATCTGCATGTGACAGCAAGTATATTTAATGTAAAGGTCTAAAAACAATTTTGGTGGTTCATAATTTATTGGCATAAAATTTATTTAAAAATTTAAAATTGAATTTAAAATTTTAATGTAATTATTTGGGACAAATATGTTCAAACTGCGGCCCGAAGACTAAATATCATTACTCATAATAGATTTTCTTGGTATTTATGGTTATTACTAAAAAGCGCATACACACAAAGTTGTTATGTTCTGAAATTAAAATTTGCGGCTCGTTAAATATGTTGAAATTTTAACAATTTGAAGGATTTGAAAAAATGGTAGGACGTTCCTGATTAAGGACGCTCCTAATTTGTTTTTCAAAATTGGTAAACACACATCAAAACCCGGTATGGATGAATTCAAAAAAAAATCAAAAATTTTTTCAATGTTCAATAAATTCCTATCTCAAATGAAATCTTAATTCAGAGTAAAAATATTATTAAAAAATTCAAAGAAAATTTGATAAAAAATTATCGTTAAAGGTATTTTACAACATTTTCAACCGTCATATTTTTTTGAAAATATGCAAACAAAGTTTTGATTTAAGTGTTTACTACGCAAGGTTTAATTTTGTAATTAATATTTATGCGCACTACCCAAAGTCTGAAACAAATTCATCAAGTGATCCATTTTTAGTGAACCATTTTTAGTGATTTCACGAAAACATTTAAATGTTATTGATATCTTTATGAATTTTTATAGATATTTAGTAATATCAAAAATCGGAAAAAATTTAGCGCAGCTAAACGAAATCAACATTTGAAATTTTGATTAATCTTCTATGCAAAAATTTTTCGATTTTCGACACTTTTTTAAGAAACTCTTTGGTGTCTGATAAAGCTATTATATTCAAGCATCAGGAACTTTATATAAAAATAGTTTTGTTATGGGTATGACAGACCTGTCCACACAAAAATAAAAAATTTTAATAATTTGAACCGTTTAAACCATTATCTCATAACAAAACCACACCTAATCTCCGGAAAATGTAAACATCCTACCGGAAAATTGAAGCATAGCAACTACCATAGCAACCACCCTATAGGAAAATTATCATTCTCCTCATAGTTTTTAGTTTTAAGTAAAAGTAAGAAACAATTGGATGAAGTACAAATTATCAATAATTAAAATTAGGCTTGATTGGAATGATTGACAAATACTTCTAAAAAAAATTTTTTTTTATCAATTCCTGCAAAATAAATTATGTTCAATAATTATTTTTAAATAATAATTGTAAAAATTTTTCTTTTAACTAAAAATAAAATTTAATGTAGAATAATATGTTTGTAGTACATTAGATTCCATTCGCATGCCTAATCGCCCGTTATACTGAGTCATAGTTTTCAGATATCATCAAAAATTCTCTTACTGACTCATTTTACTACAGGAATGAATGCTGAAAATATCAGACCAAAATGTCGAATGCTTCGTGAGATATCAGAGTTTATATTTCGAATTAGTTTCTTAAAACAATCTTTTTAAATTAATTTAAATTTATTTATTAGTAAGAAATAAAATTCATAAACTCTTTTATTCGTATAGTTTTTAAGACACTCCGAAACAACACTAAAATGACTGAAAATGAAAAAAAAAATTTTTGAGTCGTTTTAAAACAAATTATCTTATTATGTTAATTTTAGGCCCAATAGCTCAAAACACCTCCTCTATAATTTCGATTTTTTGCTTTCAAACCGTTTAGTTGATGGCTGTTTTGAATGTATTTTAATCTCAGCCGCAAAAGTTCAGCCTCATGCAAAAACTTTTTTTCAAAGCTCAACTACCGTGGTATGACCTAACAAAGTCCTATGCTTTAAGAAAGTCCTAATTTAATAAATGACAAATTTCGTATATATAAAATAAAATTTAGAGAAAAAAAATTAGTTATTTTTACTAACTTGGTATGTACGTTTATTTTAAAATGTTTTAAAAATACAAAATGTTTATTTTATATATACGAAATTTGTCATTTATTAAATTAAGACTTCCTTAAAGCATAGAAAATTTGTTAGGTCACACCATAGTACAATTAAAATAAACTTTATGCACCTTACTGAAATGAAGAACATCAAATAACAGTTACATCTTTTAATTTATATCAGTATTTGTTGTTATTATGACTAACATTAACGTTTGACCTAATATGAGGGACAAAGTAGGCCTATAGATGTTGTGAAATTTAACGCAATGCGTGTTATTGAATAAAATTTAAGTTATCTAAACCAACCCTACAAACTCACAATCAATAAACTTTTAATGATTTATTAACTCATTTGTAAAACACAGAACAATGTATTAAAAGCATGTTACAAAAAATCAAAATTACTACTTTTGTTGTTAGCAAAAGTAAAGATGGCTAAGTTCAACAGTGTTGCTAACTCTTACAGCATAGCTAATCTAGATAATCTGTTATTGTTGATTTATTGAATATTTTAATTGGTTTCAAATTGCTCAAACCGGGCTCAGTTGTTGCAACAGGAACTGAAATTGTAAGAAAACACTAAGTGCAATTTGCAGACTTGTATAATAGATAATGCTTGCGTTCTATGTAGAGGTAGATAAACTCATAATGGTTTGTAGTTTATAAGAAGATTCCCAAGCCATCACATAGTTTAATAATACTGGCTTTGATGTCATTTGTGTTCGCTTCATTTATCTTACGGTCTGTTGGCGATGCACCATAATCGCAAATACCAACTTATTTGAGAAAGTTAAATTATAACAAAAATTGGCAGTTACGCCGTTTATTAGAGCATCTTGTACTGGTGTCTGGAAATATCTAATCACTGTTTTTAGACTCAAAACTGTAATTAATATCAGCACTCTTGAGTTCAAAAGTTTTTCTGCATGAAACTCGTTTCGAATTCATCATCGACAATTTGTAAAACCCTTTTCACTTGCAAAATTTTGACTAATTGATTTGAAAGAAGTTGTTACATAAGGTACATTATATTTCTTATAAAAAAAAAAAATTGTTTCATAAAATTATTTTGGGACCCCTTAATTAGTCAAGCCCCCATCACCCCGACGGGTGTGCAAAAAAAGGGAGAGGAATCTAACCTGGGTGAAAGATTTTGACAAACGTTATATCTATTGTGAGGGCGTCATTTATTTTCAGATACTCACATAAGAAGCCATTTCGAGTGTTATCAAAAATTATAGCTTTTAAATGTGAATACATGAGTGAAATTACTAGAAGTAGGGTGAAACTTGTGGATATAAACGAATAAACATGTTTCCTGACACGCGTAGTTTTCACAAGTTTTTAGATCAGGGTAAAAATAAGGCTCAAAGCAAAGGGGCATAGCTTAAATACTAATCTGAAGGTTAACAACGCAAAGAATTTTTAAAGAGTGAGTTGACTAAAAAAGTAAAATTTTGAAATTATGAATAATTAGGCAGTTAAAAACCGAGAAAAAGAAAGCCAGAGGGGCGTTCTCATTTTACAACAAAGATCATTAACTTTTTACAATCACAACGCGTAATAATTTAAAAAAAACGACAAGAAATTCATATTGAAAAACAAAGAAATCCACATCAAACCATTAAGAAGCATTCATTTCAAGCAACTGAGTTGCCGCTCTGTCAACGTTTCCACCGCACTGCTGCAGAACTGTTCTTATGATATCAGTGTCCATTTCAGGACACATTTCTTTCAAAGTTTGTAAATCAGTTGGGTTGCTTTCAACAGTTTGTTGAGCAACAAGTGAGTGATTCACTGGTTGTGTTGTTTGCTGGATCATAACTTGTGGCACGTTATAACCACCATATACGCCTGGGTAAAGAACAGGCTGAACCATAGGATTGACAACCATTGGACCCACCATTGATGGGACCAACATAGGACCAGCAGGGACTTTCTATTATATTTGGAAAAAAAAAAAGTTGAACATGATTTTAAATTGTGAATGACACTTTAAAACTGTGCACACAAATATAACAAATAAGTATATTTGACAATATTTTAGTATACTTTTTATAAGGAGAAAGGAAAAAAAAAAAAAAAAAAATTAACCCTATATTGGAAAGCAACTTCAATCATTCCCTCCTTCTCATCACCCTGTTTACCATTTAAGGAAAACCATTCGTTTAATGTCTCTCCATTGAACACGCTGTCAGGAATCTTTATTAAACACCATGCTATTCGTTCATCAACTGAAAATGTGCACTGCATGAAGATAAAAGTTTAATGTTAACTAAAAGATTAGGGTCATTTTTTTTTTTAAACTATATATGGATCTTACCTCATCAAACATTTCTAAATAAACCTCTCTGACATTGTCGGGGAGATTGCTAAAAAAATGAAATATGAACATATTAAAAAAAAAGCTAACTTGTAACAGCTCAAATACACAGAAAATTTCACTGCAGCAATATTTTTTCTATGAAAGGTTTCATATAAACTTTATACTCTAAAGCAGCAACCCTTAACAGTTTTTTGTTCAAAAAAGCCATATTTTATACTGTGCCACAACCTAACAAATTGATCCCTGGTAACGTGAGCAGCTCAGTGGATTTCCTATTGGTATTATTCAAGCATTTGGATGTGAGAAAAAAGAAGATTTTTCAATTATTAGAAATTCTTCCTACTTTAAAACATTTGCCTATCGAAAGGTTGAAACTCTAGAAAAATGGAGAACTAATCTTAAGTAATAAGCCAACAATAAATCAACAAAGCTCAACACAAACAAATTCAACAAAAATTTAACACTAATTTGTACTAAGAGTATAAGCACCAGATGACTGGTCTGGGGGGTGCATGTTCCAAAAGCACATCCACAAGTTTCACAAAACGTTTTGCTTTTAAAGATGCTGAGTTAAAGAAGAAAGTAAAAAAAATAAATTTTAAATTTTAAAATCACATTTTTTTACAGGTAAGATTTAGTCTTAGATACCAGGATAGCGAAGTGAACTGAAATACCACTGCTTTTTTATGAAATCTTCTAATTCCCCAGACCAATCAAAATAGTTTTCCTTGATTTCTCTGACATTCCTGACCACTGAAATACAAATCAAGTTGGTAAGACCACTGAAACATGTGGTTAAATCAAGTTGACATTAACATAGGTTGATGGCAGCAAGCAGGAAATTTTTCATCAAAAAGGGAGGCTTCACAACAATGCAGAACTGATTCAAAGATTAGTAAAAAAAATAATAGTAAAAAATAATAATAATAATAATAATAATAATAATAATAATAATAATAATAATAATAATAATAATAATAATAATAATAATAATAATAATAAAAATGAAACAAAAAAAAAAAGAAATAAGAAAAAAAAAACAAACAAAAAAACACTGAGCTATAAAATAAAACTTTGCAGGGTTGAGTGTTACTGCTCTAAAGCAAAACTAATTTTGAGCAGATTTTTTTAGGCTAAATGAACTAAAAAGTGAAAATGCTTTGCAGGAAGAAATAAACAACTAATAGCATTAATGAAAAATACCATTGAATAAGTTTGTTCCAACGAGGACTTTTAGCACCATTGTATGCTGTAGGGGTTTCAAAAATCTGTAAACCTATCCTCAACCGACAATAAGGATCCATTCTTGTCAAGTACCCATAGTTTTTCACAAGACGTGCCTAAAAAATTTTAAATTTCTGAAATGCAAAATATCTAAAAGTAAAATTCTTGCTTAAATTTTTGGATATTTTTTTTCTTTATGATAAAAATTTGCCATTCACAAAAAAACCACCTAATCAAAAGTAGACCTTATCTAACTACTTAGAGGAATAACTCAAATACAATTTTGGTTTTAAAATGTAACAAAGATCTCTACAAGATTTCTAAAAGATGTGCAAATCTTGTCTTGTTTTGGATAATACTACTTTACTCTCTGTTTAATGTTACATCTTTCTACAAATTAAAAAATTTATCAATTGGTTTTTCTAGCACACTCTGTGAAAATGACCTGTTAATCTTCACAGCGAGTCCCAAAGAAACCCTTTAGTTGGATATCTCTATGTACCATGCAGATGAATCCCCTTAAATTTTTATTTACACCTGAAAAAAATATTGGTGTTTGAGTTTTTAACTCAATTTTTCATATTTTCAATTTTAGAATTTGCAAGAATTTTAATTCCAAATTCTATAAAAAATAAATTCCTATGCTTAAAGAACTATCTTTAATGAAAAAAAAGTTAATAAAATATATTTAAGGGATTTTCAGCAAAAGTTTTTGTTAAACTTCATATAAAAATTTGTAAAGAAATTTAATTGTTTAAAACTATATCTTATTCACATTTGAAAAGAACCAGAATCAGATTTTCGTATTTAATGACGTTTTAAAGTCCTTTTTTAAATGAATTGACAGGTAATCTATTCTAATAGATTCTACAAGACCTTTGAACATATGATTGACCACTTCTGATAGAAAATGCAATTCTATAGGTGGAATTACTTCAAGAATGAAGCAACTTTCCAGTCCCTAAAAAATTGGCAAATAAACAACATTATTAAAGTCTTTAGCCTTTTTGATGTCTCATCCAGCAGCCAAATAATCCATGCAAATGGACTTTATTGATCCAAGAGTTCTCAAATTTCCACACTCTGAAAGCTTTTCTCCACACCCCATACTCTGAAAGCTTTTCAAATATGTCATAGCAACAACATGGATGCTTTCTGGTATGTGACTGAATTTCAAATAGAATGTTTTCATGTCTCAAGAAATAACATATCCTATGGATTTTGATTGAATCAAGCTCATGAACTTTTCTATGTTTTGAAACGTTTTTGTTACATCCTCACCAATTGCCAACTGACATTTTACACCTGTGTCTCTTCTGCAGCCAGATGTCAAATGTTTTTGAGACTTGTGGAGGAGGCTTTGAGGATCTTCCATGAGATCTATGACACCAAGACTCATTTTCAAAAATGTTCCACCTCCATCAATTCTGACTTTTAATATGTGACTGTTGCTTATTTCCCTGGTTGTAAGAATTTGAGGCTGAATATCTTCAAGACTTTTGCAATTCACAATTAGTTTTACTTTGTTAGCATTGTCTGATATAATTTCAACTTTAAATTGGGTGAAAAGTCACCCATAGACTTGATAAATGTACCAAACTTTCTGTTGAAATCTGCTTTAACTGATTGCACCCTAGAAGTTTTATTCGTAGAATAAGTAGAAGCCAAAATTTGCATGCAAGAATTAGACATCCCTGCATTCAATCAAATGGAAACCATTTCTTTGGTTGTTAAAGTTAGATGGTAATCAAATTTTCAGCACTGGATGACTCTGAAAAATATCAAGATAATTTAAGATATTTTAAAATGTTGCAGTGCCCTATTTTATGTCAATAAAAGGAATAAAATACTTTGCCTGGTATCATAGGAAAAGGCTTTCCTCCAGATCCTTGACTTAATCTGACATTTCCATTTGAAGCTTCTTTTAGTGAAATTCAAATCTTGTTGTGCTAGCATTTTGGGATTTTCTCATTTGGTCAGAAGTTGTACAGAAATGAGAACGCCCTCTAGCAATAAATGCACATGTTGATAGCATCTTTAATAGCTACTTCCTTTTGAGCTACTTGCTGTGCAAAATTTAGAGATGCTTCTCTGAATTTTGCACAGCAAGATAAACTAATTATTGACAAATCTCATTTTGTCTTGTGAGAGGCATTATGACAATGGACAAAAAGTTATACATTCTTGTAAGTGATCCTTTCAGAAATCCCTGATCTTTTCTTTGTAGTGTGAATCTGCATAAATCACAAACTCCTTTCAGAATTCTGTCATCATTGAAATCAAGAGCATTCTTAAAAGTTTTTGAAATTTGAGATTTCTTGAAATCTGTAAGCTTTCTATTAATTTTTTTTATGCAGAAAATACAAACATGCCTTCAAAAATCATCATGACTTCTTGCAAAATTAGGCATTTTCAAAAACCAAGAAAATATTGTGACAGCACAAAACACTTGAAAAGTAATTTTGAATGAAAAACCAGTGTTGCCAAAATGTTTTCAAAAAATAAAAAATCATTTTTAATCCTGAAAATGATTGAAATAATTCTGAACAATTTTAAACAAAAACAAAGTTTCAAGCTAAGTTGGCAATCCTGTGTGAAAGTTCATAAACATAATATTTTGGTGAATTTAACTATAAATTTTGGGAACTTTCATTAAAAACTCAATTCAAAAATACTAAAAAAATTATTATTAATTTTTTTTGCATTTTCAAATATTCTTTAACCTTAAACAATTCATATTTCTTTACAAAAAATTTTTATATGAAATTTTAACAAAAACTTTTGCTTAAAATTCCTTAAATATGTTTTATTAACTTACTTTTCATTAACAAATAGTTCTTTAAGCATAGGAATTTATTTTTTATAGGGTTTGGAATTAAAATTCTTGCAATTTCTAAAATTGAAAACATGAAAAATTGAGTTAAAAACTCAAACACCAATATCTTTCTTGGATGTAATAAATCAATTAAAAAGATTTTGGGGATTCATTTGCATGGTACATAGTGATATCCCACTAAAGGGTTTCTTTAGAACTCACTGTGAAGATTAACAGGTCATTTTCATAGGGTGTGCTAGTGATAGCATATTAGATCACATGAAAAATACAAATTTATCAGATTTTTTTAATCTATTTTTCATTAAGCATCCCAACAAAAGGTGAAATAAGTAGGTGGAGGAAGGCAGTGTGGCCTGTCCATTAAGTAGTTAAACTCTTTGTTCTTGAAAAACTAGTTAAAAGAAAATTATTAACCACCTGTATAATAGTCATACTAAGAACTCCAACTTCTTGTGACTGATAGCTTCCAAATGAAGCAGGATAGTAAAGAGATTGCCCACTTGCCGGTAATAAAGGACCTCTTTCCACTCTAAGAAAGTTATCTGGGAGTTCTCCGATCACTACTTGTTGTCGCCTTTGATCTGTGAAAAAAAAACTACTTTAAAGAAGCACATTTCATTATTTTTTCAAAATTTTAATGATTAAATACAATTTGAAAAAAAAAGTTATGTACACAAAATTGTTGTTGAGAAATTGCAGCCAATAAAAATATTCCAGGAAAATTGCAGCTAATAAAAATATTTCAGGAAAAATTAGAATGTTTAAATGTCATGAACATTGGCATTGTTTAGATATTGGTCTTTTTATGATTTTTTATGATTTGGAACATACGTGAATTTAAAAAAGTACAAGAACAAAAAAGTGTCAAGTAAAATTGAGTTTTTAACACAATTATTGGACACAATGCCAATCAAAAAAATCCATTTATTTGGCTTCTTTTAATCTACTATGTAAGCTGACCAACACTAATAACAAAAACCTGTATGAGCTCCAAGTAAAAATTTTTGCACAGGGGGGTTTACAACATCAACAGCTGAAAATTTGTTCAGTCTTGACTAAGAAGAAAAAGATTTAACAATCAACCTTTTAGATCTTTCAGCTTTATTTCAGCTAAAGCAGTTCTAAAAGTTCTGTACCAGATGATGTAGGAGGTAAATCTCAGTAGTAGTGAAAGTTCATAAGAGTCTTTATGGATTCAAAAGAAGAACAAGAAGATGAGTTGAAAGACAAAGCCATTTGATATATGAGGTAAAAAAAAAATGTACCTCAGATATACCCAATAGCTTTGAAACATTGTCCAGAACATTCTCCAGCATCAGAACTTTCATTATAATCTGCCAACACCTATCATTAATGGCATAAGATCTTTTAATTTGTGCACTGAAAGAGTAGTTAAAGCACCACAACATACCATTAGTGCTTTAAAAAAATCACAAAAGCTCGTTCTCCATTTTTTTTCTCCATTTTTTTTTATCTACAGTTTTGGTGGTATATAAAAAACAATTTAAAAAAAATCTAAAAAACTTCATAAATATTTTAAGTAAAAGAATAGAAGATGCAAACAAAAAACCAAGATAAGTTTTGTTTTAACGATAAGAAATAAATGTAAGCTGTCGTTTAAACATATTCAAAAAGAGATAACAAATATGATAACAAAAACTTATAACAAAGCAAAATAAAAAAGCACAAACCAGTTCTACAAAGACATTCACACAGAAGTTCAAGGTCAAGAATTTTAACTCCATCAGATATATCTACTATAAATCGTTCACAAAAACCACACAAAGAGAGAATATTTCAATAGAATAATTATTTGGGAAAGACAATCCTGATGATAAGTTTCAAGTTATTTTTAAAATTAAATATTTTATACAGCAAGCAATATAAAATATAAATAAGGAACTACATTATTAATTCAGTCTAGTGAAATTATGTAATTTTTTAAATCTTAAAAAAAATTTTTTCCTTCAAATATTAACTATTAATTTTTTCAAATTCTTTCATATTGGAATTTACACCTGAGAAAATAGAACTTACCTAAAGTCTTACACTAGTAGATTTTATGGTGCTTAAAAAAAGTAAATTCTTGTTACAAATAGTTTCCTTGAGATCCCCTGTTCTCTTAATGCATGACCTAATTTTATTGACCAAGTCAATAAAAAAACTCAAGTATTGACAAGTTGTTAGGAACATGCTATTCCACCTAGTTTTATTTCAATACTAGTGATTCCTAAAATAGAATTTCTTTGCTATGCTCTTATTCCTAACAAGATTTTCTTCAATTTAATATCCCAAACATTTGAAACCGCAATGTATCAGTCCAAACAACTCTCTGACATCGGTTTATCTTTTTAGCTAATTTTGTGGGTAAAAATGTTTTTTTTGTAGCAAATCAACTATTGAATTTAAGTTTCTTTAGGCATTTTTAAATAGATGCAATACTTAAGAGCTTGTTTCAACTTGAACTTGCTTTTGTTGTTAATAATTTGAGTGTTGTTAATGATTTGAGAGAGAGGTTGAATTGTAAGATTGGCATCAGTCACCTTTGTCCCAAGTTCTGTTAGAATTAGTGTTACATGTTAATAGAGAAACAATTAGACAGGCTTCACGAAGAAAACATGAAACTTCTGCAAGAAAATATGGCTCACAATTGGAACCAGGAAATTTGATAAAATGAAATGTATCAAATTGTAATAAATTTTATTATCAATATAAAAAACGTTTTTTTAACTTCAATAAAAAAAAATTTCAAATTTCTTTTTGAATGATAAAGAAGTTTAATTTAGATGGCCCGGATGAATTGAATGAATTTTGGTGTGATTTGAAAAAAGAACAACAACATTTTTCAAAGCTACCTAAACCAAAAATGTTGGAGCTTTGTTAATACTCTGGCTTGGTTTCTGTGGTAATGGAAAACTGAATTTAGTTTTTATATTGTAAAGTATGAGACTACACACAGTTGTCAGTTTTCATATTGTAAAGTGGAGACTACACACAAGACAATACTAGAATGTTTATTTGGGGACAATAGCATTTTTTGAAGCTAAGAAAATTTATTAAATGTAGTGGCCAACTTGAAGTTCTGATTTGAATCCAGTGGAAAGGTAGGGAGCATTATTGTCAGATGAATTTATGAAATGTATTAACTATTTAAAAAATATAGAAACTGAAATTCTAAAAAAATTTGATCAGAAGTACGGCAACAAGAATTTATCAAGTTATTGAACGTAAAGAAGCAATAACAAAGTAATAACATAAAAAAATAAAATTTTTAAATTCTTTTTGTGTTGCTATTAAAGAGATAATTTGTGTTGCTATTAAAGAGATAATTTGTGTTGCTATTAAAGAGATAATTTAGATGATTTAAACTAAATAGTACTGATTTAAGAATTTGGAGTCTATATTTCTCTATCATACGTAGATTTTGAAACATGAGAAATTTTGCCTTTTGCTTATTTCGCCATTTTGAATTTTTTTATAACAAAATGTTATGTTTGTTAGAACTGTGCACAGAGTTTTATTTGTAACAATTTAAATTTACTTTGGTACATTATTATAATTATACAATTAAAATAATAATAATAATAATAATAATAATAATAATAATAATAATAATAATAATAATAATAATAATAATAATAACAATAATAATAATAATAACTACTACTATTATTATTATTATCATTATTATTATTATTATTATTATTATTATTATTATTATTATTATTATTATTATTATTATTATTATTATTATTATTATTATTATTATTATTATTATTATTCTATTATTACTATTATTATTGCTACTATTATGATTATAATTATTGCTACTATTATCATTATAATTGTAATTTTATATTACGCCCAAACAATTCATTATATTTCTTCAAATTCTGATTATTTGAGTATGTTTTGGGTAAAATTACAGTTGCAATCAAGCAAAGTGAATTTAAAATCTAGACGCAGCACCCTATAGTTAGTAAAAATCACCTAACAAAATGCTTGTTAAAAAATTTCATAGTGTTATTGTGACCACAAATATTTAATACTGATTTCTATCTCAGTGACTAAAAATTTGTTAATGCTAACATCTTCTAGACACAAAAAATGTATCTGTGCTGATATCAAGTGGGTGCAACAAGTGCTGATACTAGGGTGGGGATAATAGTGTAGTATGAATATTTGCAATATTTGGCCTTTTAATTTAGATTGTAGAAATACATAAAATTAGGCTATATAATCTAAGCAGGTCATTAAATTTCATAAATTCCATGTTTGTGTCAACTATAATTTAAAAAGTTACAAATTGATTTGCAATTTCATTTGCACTTAAAAAGCATAAAACACTTCTAAGTGATTTGGAAATATAACTTTTAATGAGTTACTTAACTCTTTAAAAAAAAAAAGGTTTTATTCTACAGAAAAAACTACAGATTTGAAAAGTCACATTCAACTTTAAAACCACAAATATTATATTGACATAAAATAAAATCTAAGTTATAATCTTTACTTACTTCTTATGGTATCACCAATGTTTGAAGCCATTTTTGCAATAGTATTTGTGGAAGATAGTACAGTGATCATATAACCAATAGTTGTAACTGTTTATTTAAAAAAAATTTCATCTAATTGAATATGAAATTTTTTAACGTTAATTAAGGATAGTTGTTACAAAATACTGACGAATAAATAAAAACTTTAATTTTTTCATAAAAAAAACTTAATATAAATAAAAAAACTTAATATAAATGTGTACGTCAAGTAAAAAAAGGTTGCTTTTTTTAAGATAGACCCGTTTTTAAAATGAAGCTACATTTAGAAAACCTAGTTATTTTAAAATGGTCACGTTCTGTCCTTAATGCTTAGTGTCCTATAAAAATAGGCTATAGCCTTTTTTTAATACCGTTTAACTTCTCAATATGCTGACTATTCAATAAAAGAGAGTGTATGCAAAAGCTTACAGAGATTTGATACTTGTTTTTTAATTTGCTTTTTATAAAACTTATTAACATTTATAATTTATTTTGTAAACGTAAACAAAATTTCTTGTCAACACTTAAATCAATGCAAAGCGAGAAATAATCGCAATTGGTTTCATGAATTTTTACTTTCCTGACCAATAGAGAACCTCATCTTTCCGAGAAGTTTTTGGTTGCAGTTCTAACATAAGATTGTAAAACTTATGTTTTTTTACCCCGTGTTTTGCGAGTGTATTTTTCTTGTGTTTTTTTTTTTTTTTTTTTGCATTTATATTTTTTCCTATTAAACGTTCTCTAATTGCAATCTTAAGCAGGGAAAAAAGTATCATTAAAAAAAAAATTTTTTATTGAACTTTTGCACTTTTCTTTTGCGATTAAAACAACGGTTATTTAGGGTTATTTAGGTAGATCTTATTATATTTCAGTGTAAATTCAGCTTTAGATAGATTTAGGATTTAAGTGTATGTTCAGCTTTAGGGTTAAGTTAAGCTTTAGATTTATCAAAAAGTATTCTGAAAATCGGCTACAAAAAGTTAAACTGAATGATGTTCAGGAAAAATGAAGTTTATGCTCTTTCCAGAGCACTCCTTTGTTGTTTTGTTTGAATGCATCAATTGCAATTACATTTCTACAATTTTCCACGACGCTAAATGAGGCAAGAGGTTTTTTCGTATTATTTCAAAATGTAGCTCAACCACTATATTCGCTATCACTTACTTTTTCAGTCTGAAAGACGGAATGCAAGAAAGACAGTTCTAAGAATAAATAAAGTATACTCTGATGCCTCCTTCCTAAGCACATCCATCGTTATGGCCGGTTTATAAATTTTGCTGTCAGAGATTGAAGTCTGCCGAGTTCAGGTTGACCATCTTACGTTCATAATACACTAAATTCCTTACTCAAGGCTGATCTTTATCAGAGCACCTCTAAGTTAGCAACCAAACTCGAGGAGGGCATTGCCAACCATTAAAATGCGATTGGAAATAACCCAGATCATCCTGCCATACTTTACTCAAATTTTAGAAAAAAGTTGGAACTGATTCAAATTTACTATCCAACCGCGTTGCAGAGATAATTAAAAATTTATATTAATATAAAATGTACTTTGGTTAAGTTACTATAGTTACTATATATACGCTATAAAATCTGAGTATCAGAGTTATCAGCAGAAAAAAATGTAAATGTTTTATAAGTGAAAATGGGTCCAAATGTGGAAAAAATATTCTACCCCCTGGTTTTCCACCTGTTTATCAAAGCGCTGAAGATGTTTTAAATAAACCTTCACAAAGGCTTATTTGTCAAGATCCGCTATGTCCAAGTGGGACAAGGAGTTTCTTACCCCTGTACGAAATTTGAAAGACAAGAAAATTTGAAAACGAGTTGCTTTGAAACGTTTTGGTCCAAAGCAACTTTTCTTCTGTCGGAAAAGCTGAGGATAAAAAAACTTTGTTTTCTACGGAAAAATCGAACAAACCTTAATTAAAACCGCATAAGAAAAAATAGGTAAAAAAGTTTAAGAAAAAAAAAAAAATTTTATTAACTTTATGATTTCCAAGTAATCGCAACATAGCTGACGTTGCACAATTTTTGAGAAGTGATGGAGGACGGACAAGTATAGAGTCTGGCTTTAATATCAAACTCATTGAGAACAACAAACTAATTACAAAATAATTCAATGGTGATAAATTCCATTATCTATCAGAAAAAGTGAAAACAAAAAGTTAAGTATCCTATTACCTACAATTTTTTTAGATTAAAATTTTTTATGTTGCTAGAAAAAGATACTCCTATCCTGTGTTGCAATGCTTAACAATGGTGTAACAATGGTGTAACAATGGTGTAACAATGATGTAACAATGGTGTAAATTGCTTGCAACAATGGTGTTTCATCCCAGAAATTAAGAAAAAAATGATGTTGATATCATTTTAGGTATTGATGGGAGAGGAGAGGGGCGAAGCCTGGGATTTCTTCACGATACTCCATCAAATACCCTAAAAGCAAATTTAGAGAACAATAAAATCCTAGAGAAATTGAGAAAGAATGCCGGATGCGCGGGAAAAAATTTCAAAAATTCAAGTTTCCATAAAACTACTATATTGACCATTTTTCCTTCATTGAACAAAGGTTTTTTCTAATGTTAACCGTAAAATAATAATTCTGGGAATCTGTAGTAAGGTCTTAAGCTCAAATCCTGATATGCAATTGACCTAAATTTGTCTAATAATTGACTAGAAGTGATAAACAAATATATGTGCATGAACTTTGACCTTAGTATGACCTTTGACCTTTGTGTAATAAGATTAGTTCAGAAAATGTTCCTACTTCAAAAAATATCAGGGAAAAAAAAACTGAGTTTGTTAAGTATAAACACCATTATGAAAAGTTATACTTTTACTCAGTTCCCCTCTGCAGCTGCTGAAGAATGCAGCTAATATTACTGAAGAGTTTTTTTTATTCTAAATAAAAGACAAATTCAGTTTTAAGTGTAAAATAATGGCTGTTATGAATAATAGAAGTAAGGTAATTTAATTTTAAAAAGGGAAACATCAGGGAAAGGGAACTTCAGGGAAAGGGAATTTCATAGGTGAACTTCAGGGAAAGTCACGATTAACTTTCTTCAAAGTGATGCTTTGTTTGCGATTCTTTTCACAAAATGCTTTATATATTGTTTTGCTTCAAAAAAAAAAAATCAATTTTCAAATTTTTTTGGACTATTTGTCCGCTCCTGGCGGCCCACTATAAAAAATTTTCTAAAAAATCACTAATGTATTAAAAAGGCAAACATTTAAATAAGTGCATTCAACACCTGGTTTACCCATGTTAGCAGAGTTTGATGGGCTCCACATTTTTTGCCCTGTTTTATTGATACCTCAACCAACCCTGCTAGCACACAACGTTGAAAAAACGTTGAAATAACGTTGATCGACGTTGATCAACGTTGTTACAACGTTGTGTGCTTGCTGGGAATTAATACTAAAGATTTAAATTAAGTGCATATTGCAAATGCATTGCGACCTAAATCCAATAACATGTTTGCTCAAAAAAATATGGCAGTTTTAATGTACTCAGGAATTTGGTCCAAATATAAACTTCATTGTGAAAGTTTCGTTGACTTTTCGATCAAACTGGTTTAACTGGTTTCTATTTTCATTTTCCAATTGTTTTTTAGCGTATACTAAAACAGTTCGTCATTTAAAAAAAAGTTGATCTGCTTACTTGAAAATAAGTTTATTTCAGCAATCGAATCGAAAATCACAGGTTTAGTAAACGGATAAGTTTTCTTAACTAGTCAACTACAATTAAATACTTTTAAAAATATTTCTTAAAAAAACTTCTTATGTAGATTTGAGGTTTTGAAACCATTACAACTCTTTTATCCACTGATTTAGTTGTCTGACTGGATTTTCCACTTGTCATTCTGAAATTTGATCTTAGTAAATTTCAATCAGAAGCAAAAAAAAAGGTCACAAAGAAATTTTACATGAATCCAGGAATTGAAATCATTTTAAGTATTGGATTCTAACACACAAGAGAGTATTTTACGGACTTTTGTTGCTGAAGTAAAATGATGCTAAGTCGCCGTTATAGATGGTATGGAATCTTGATGTCATGTGACATAAAAAAATCTTGATGTCATGCGACATAATGGAATTAGAATTAATAGCCACGCGTGCATTAATCGTTGGCGTACAAGTCCCTAAATCTATTTTAACCATTCGCGGAAAAAAACTAATATGAAATTTTAATTAAAATAAACAATTTTATTGTAAATTAGCAAAATTATTTTAATGAAAACATGATTTTTATCTACACAAAATACAATTTGAAGCAAATGAGATTAAAGGAAGTAATAATTACAGATAAGTGAACGGGTCTCAGAATGAAAAGACGTTTTTCAGACGTTTGTGCTCGCTAAGAGCAAAAGACGTCATTCGACGCTCGCTAAAGAAAAATCAAGTTTGTTTTTTTAAAATATATTTCTCAAGTATAAATTCGTTGTTAATCCTAACCAAATAACAACGCCAAATCATGCAAAAAGTTATAAAAAAAAACAGAAAGTTTTTTAAAATTAATAAAGTTTTGGTCAGTTTTTTAATCCTCTTTTAAATGGAGAGCCATTTACGCTGTTATACAACATCGAATTGATTTTACCAATAAAAGGGTATCCACTAGATTATGAGAGTTGTGACACTCAAGTGTCAAAAGTTAAGATAAAAAAAAATATATAAAAATATTTGAAACTTACACATGTAAAGCTTGAAAACTGTGTTGCTCTTGAGCGATGGAACTTATTTTGACCATGACAAAATTTCATGGCGTCAGAAGCCTTAGATTTTGACTTTCTTGATTCAAGTTTGATAAAGCTTCAGAATTTGGATCATCCCTGAATTAATTAGTAATTGATGATGATCTTCTTCTCTTTTTCTTTTCTTTTTTGTGTTCTGAGTTGTCAATTGATTCAGGCTAACCAGAGGTGCTTCTATCTTCATCCTAACCGAGAAAATCATCCTATTTCTAGGTACCAATTGCCACTAATATCTTTCTCTATCCTGTCATAGCTCTCGCTAATAACTTTGTGGCAACATTTTGTAATGACCTTTTCAGCTGAAAAAGACCTTTCAATTGAAACTGAGGTAATAGAAACATCAATGATTTCTCTTGCAATTTAGCAAGACGCTTAAGCTAAGCTTCATTAAATTTCCTCCTCGAAAGGCAGCAAACATCAGCAGCAACTCTAAGCAAGCTGGCAAAATAATTGAATTTACATCTCAGTGGTTCTGTTTCTACTTGTGTGAGCTATTTCCTTGAAGAGAAACACTTTTGTTGATCAAAGCTGCCAAAAATGCTTCAATGTCCATGTTCTCTTGTTGAAGTTTTCCAGCTCTGAAGTCAATCTTAGAAGGAAGATTTTCTATAAATTCTTTGATAATGTTCTCCTTGATGTAATTTGGTAGCAGGCCCCCTCTAAAAACAAGAGTGAACAAATATCTGATTGCAAAGGATAGGAAATCCTGCACCTTCCTCAGGAAATCTGTACTGTAGCTCCTCTTTTAACTAGTTACAAAATTTTCTGTAGTTTATTGAAGAATCTTTTTTGCCAATGGTATCTCAACTATCAAAAAGAAGGCCTTAACTCTGACAAACACATAATCGAATCTGACTTCTGTTTACGACTCATTTATTCTCTTGAATGTTACTAAGGCGGCTAAAATTTTTTCCAATATGTCAAAATTTTGCTTTATTTGGATTTGATTTTCAAAATCTCCTCTGTTTTAACAGTTGGCAGACGTAAAATTGCATTTTTCATCTCTGAAGCAACTTCAACCACTAGACAATGGGAATTCCACATTGTCTTGCATGGTTTTGGTATCATCTTGTAATAAATTTTGGAAAGCTTACAAGCTTCAGCAAGGAGCTTCCTGCAAGGACCAGAATGTGGCAATCTAGTTGAGTGGCGAAATCGTTTAATTGCTGGATTCAATTCTTTATCCATCTCAACAGCATTCTGGGGACAGTTTTTTAGCTTGTTATCAACGGATTAGAGGCTTCCATTATCCAAATCTGGAACAGATGTTGCTTTGTTTAATCCAAACTTCATGTTGGCTACACCATCTACAACACATCTAATAGTTGTTACTTGTGTCGTGTCGTTTTCCCTTAAACTTGGATACCTTCAGTAAAAATCTATGTAGTTGCCACTGAGGTGACTGTTATAGTTCAGTGTGCAGCACTGACAAGAGTATCCTGGCTTAGATGTCCAATGATTCTTAGATGTCCTTGTGATTTAAATATTTTGGCCATCAAAGTCTTTATTAAGTTTTTTTTTAATATGTCCAACTAACACTGAAGTAAAAGAGGTACTTTTTACTTCATGGTTGTCTTGCTACTTTTAACATTTGTCTGAGGGTGGAGATCACTCTCTCCAAAGCACGTCTGCCCGCAAAATTGGCTGGTGACTTTAGTCTCACTAAAAATCTTGTAAGAGACATCAATTTCAAACTGCCTTGTACTTTTCACACATATTTTACACACTTACTTTATTTCACCACTGATTTTTTAGAATCAAGGAAATCAACTCTCTGAAATTGTCTTTGTTTTTTTCTTCAAGTCCATTAGATTTGAAGAACTTGGACTTCTCAGGTGAGCAAACTTGCACTTGTTGTGCCATTCTTCATGTTGTGCATTCTTCTGTGCCATTTTTCTTGTATGTGAAGGTGCAAGCCACTCCAGATTCATCACACAGATTACAAAGTTTTTTCATTTAAATTATAAAATAAATATTTTGTGAGTTGTATAAAACGTATGCAGCAATGCTAGCAACGTTTAAAGATCGTGGGTTCAACTTTACATCCACGTTATCTTAACAAATGACATGTTTCATGAGTTCCATAACGCAAAAAGTGTAGATAGATATTTGCCTCGTTTATTTAAATAATTTCTTCATCAATTGTTTTAACAGAAAAAGATTTTCGCTTTATTTTAAAAAGATTAAACTAAATGAGGCCAAAAAATTAAACTGAAACAACTAATTGCTTAACTCTATTCAAATCTAAATCTCAAGCGAAAACAATTATCAAAATTAATTTCAGCTTTTTAATCAAATGTTATTTCAATTTTTTAATTGAAAAAATTTGTTTTTGTTTCAGACGGTCTCATGTGAAAGCGTCTATTGAATTGAAAATTAATTGTTTGATTTACGCATTACGTATTACGCATTTAATATTGAAAGTTGTTTGGGTAAATGAAGGACCTATCATTTTTTTTACATCAAAGACCCCGCAGAAGTTAGCGAGCCATCTGAGTTTCCCACCATCAACAAAAAAATTTATTAAAATGGCTGCCCATAGTTTTTAACAGAAACTCTGATCACGTGGTATTAGTTTAAACTTTTATAGCATTTTTTAAAATTTTTTCGTGTAAACAAAGCCTGTAAATGATAAAAGAGACCTGTAAGGTTAAATTTTAAAATAACTAAAAAAATATTGCGAAATATTAAAAAACTCAAACAAAATTTTTTGTCATGATCTCGTTTTATTCAATTCCTTGCTCCTTCATTCACCAGCTTTAATTCTGTGTATTTTTATTGTATTTTTTCCGATATATCGCCATTTTTTGCCTCGACTACTCTATAAGCTCCATAATATATATTCCATTATGCATTTTTTTATTAATAGGTGTATTTTCTAATGGGCTTTTTAGTCATTCGTTTGATAAACCAAAACCTTTTAAAAAGTTATTCAAATTTATCATTATCTTGCAAAATGCAGCCAGATATTTCATTTTTTCGTTTTTCATTTTTCATGTATTAGTTCATTTGTCATAAAACGCACATAATAACCCATTTGCTTTTGCCAAATAAAAATTTATTTATATATAGCTGGTAAATCATGTTAGGTTAAAATTAAATACTTAGTTATTCTTGCGGTTTCCATAAATTGGTTTTGCTAAATTCTTTAAAATTGTGACAAATTATTTTTTTCTTTATTGCATTTACATTCATTTTATGTATAAGTTATTTATTCTTAACTGTATATATTTCTGTTGTTAAACATAAAAATAGAAGATTCTATAATATTCATAAAATAGAAGTATATGGCAATATAGAAGATGTAGTAGTTCCCTGGACATGAAACCATTGTACTTTAGGTCGCTACAAAATTATTTGATCTTTTGTATTATTTATCATATCTCTAGTTTTACATATACTAAAGTAGTTAAGTAAATGATTTCAATTTCTATATTGTCATCAGTGTTATATCTTAAAATATTAGGAATGTCTAGCTATATAAAATTAAGCTTAAAACTTGGTTCTATTGCTGTTATCTTTAACAAATAAATGGAAGTTGATGTGACTGGTTAGACGAGACCAAAAATTTTCGACGAATCCGACAGACTTTAATATAATTTAATTTCTATTTTTTAAAATAAAAGATTTGTAACAATACGCAAGGAGTATGATTCGCAAAAATAACAACACCGTTGCACGTCCATCTCTTATACGTCCATGGGTAAATGAACTTTTTTTCCATCAAAGACCGAAGTTATTTGATTTTAAGCATATTTAAATTCTGTGACGGTTGTTCAACATTTAATTGAAACGTCAGGAAAGTCATATCACACTTATAGTAAATTAACAAGTAAAACCGTAAAACAAGCAAATACGGTAACCATGGCCGCCGAGAGAGGGTGTGTGTGTGTGTGAGTGTAAATATGACAACTGTAATAATTAATAGTCCAGTATTTTGTTAACAAAAGCCTGATTGCAAAGTCCTTTCGATGAACTGATTCCGCAATTTATTAGACCTTATTCAAATAGGTAAAATGTTCTGAAGAGACTTTTAATGCGATGCTCGTTACAACCATCTAAAAATACTCCATTTTACTACCTCAATACCTTTTTTTTTATAACTTCTAACCAATCCTATTGAGTTTTTCATCTTTAGCTCTTAATTGGCAACAGATCATATTTAATTGGTATCCCAAATTGAGGCTTGGTAACTAGTTAAAACCAAAATGAGCAAATTTTTTACAAAGAAAATATGCGGCATTATAAAAAGTTGCGAAGTGAAATTCAATATTCATAACTCATGGATTACTACAACTAATAGTATTAACATGAAAAAAAATTTGAGAAATTAAGTTTGACAGGTAGTTTTAATAAAGGATGACAATAATGCATATTATTATACAAACAAATAACTAACGGTTGTGATATAAAACAACGTCGCTCTTATACTTTTCCGTTTATTCAAAACGTAGTTATTCAAATTCAACTTCTTTTTGTGATACGGAGCAGCTTGCTGACAAATTTTCGTTATTTCCTAATTACCGATAGTCATTGACTGCCCTATTGAAAATATTGATATAAAATTTAAAAATTGCTTATTCGTTGAACGTGCAGTAAGTGACGGAGATATTTAAGGTGCCGCTCACGTTTAGGAAATTATAGTTGTTATTGGACTGAGGAAACTATAAAACTGCGCTTCACACGTCCTAGAAGAAATTAATGGATAATGCACTTTTTTTTTTTGACAAATATATTGTCACAATGTAGTTCGCTAGAAACTTCTAAAAAAAATTTAAAGAGGTCGTCCTAATCAATTCGGTTTTGATCTCTATTCCTGAATTCGACAGTAAAAAGACAGCACAGAAATCAGGAATATTTAGTTTTAAATCTCTACTCCATATCTAAAATTCAATCTCTTTACACTCAAAGTTCTAAAAATTTAAATCATAAAAAGATTTCGCTTCGACAAGCAAAGAACATAGAATGGGTATATAAGACTTTTAAACATGGAATGGTTCAGGAGACAGAAACAAGCGATGCACCTGCAATAAAAAATGGCTAGGTAATTCATTTAGCTATTCAAACGGTAAATGTTGCTCCAATAAATGGACGTTATAAAACTGTAATAGAAGTTATCTTTTAAATGCAAAAGAGAATAGAGATAAAGGAACCTAAAGTTTATCTTTTTATTTAAAGGAATTTTCTGAACGTATAATAATCTGTTCAATAATTACCAACAACAAAAGCAGTTCTAACAAATTTGCTTTTAAATTACACACAGGAAAATATTTTTGAAAACAAATATTGTAACAAAAGATTTTCTTGGACTTTTTAGCATAAGTGTAATAATTATAGTTATTATTCTACCAATACAAAAAGAAAAACCACATGATATCCTGATATATATTTTTCTTTTTTCAAGCTATATCAACCTGTCATCCTTTTTTGTCTACATTTTGATGCTAAGTTAGTAAATGATCAGAAAAAAATATAAATATAAAAGTAAAACATTAAACATATTGGATTCACAAAAATAAACAAAGCCAGGGTTACACATTCAAAAAAAAAAGGAGAAAGTTTACACCTGCATTTTAAAGGAGAAATCAAGCAACAGTAGGACTTTCTTTTATGTAAAAACCAATCAAAAAACACACACAAATAAACTCTTCTGTATTTTTCAAAGCAGTGCAGCATTAGTCTTTTTTTTTTTTTAAACTTAAACAAACAATATTCATTTCAACAGGACCAAATGGAAATATATTGTAAAAAAAACTCTTACAATCTGTTTTGTGTTTATCTAAAGGAAGTTAGGTTTTAATTTGGACTGAGGAAGAATTAATCATCAAAACAGGACAAGGTAATAATACTGACAACAATTTGACAAAATATTTTGCCCGTGTGAAACATTACTTCTTGATTGCAGAGCTTCATTTTTGTCGAAAAAGTTGAGCTGATAGACGCTAAAAAAGTTTTATTCTGTAGTTAATTTTGAATGCATTTTCGTTATTAAAAGTTTGTAATAAATGGTCTTATTTTTTATGGCTAATTACAACACCCAAGATAATTTGTAATATTTTAAAACAACTTATACATCATACTAAAATAAATACATTCAGAAATAATATACTTCTGATACAAACCATTTGTTTCTGTCAAACCAATCCTTCAGGATCTAAGTCTTTAACTGCAGAAAACTAGAAAAAATAATCTTTTGTATATTTATATCTTTAAAATGAAACCACACTTAATTCTATCTGAACTTTTTTTAAAGACTTTCATTAAATAAAATGTTTATTGTGAAAGCAGATCACAGCACCTCAATGTTCTGTGTATACAGTTTTTTTTTAAACCAAAGTGAAAATTTCCGATTAATTATAAAGCATTCTTACAAAGGTCTTTTTTGATGTTTTAATTTAATTAAATCTTTTGAGCTGACTATTTTTCTTAACATTATTATAGATATTAAAAAATAAAACTAAAAATATCTAATAGATTAACATACAGTTCTTAGAGATAACATTTTGTCTCTTGTAATTCTTGCTTAAAATCATGATTATTCTTCCCAATCACATGAGCAAAGTTGTTTAAACCCTTCTAAGTTCCTTGACATTTGGATATCTTCTTATGCACTGTAAGCAATCTTTCAAATTTTACCTATTAACATTTTTTTGAAAGAAACAATTCATTTAAAATATCTAGAAAGAGAAATGTTAAAGATATATACAAAATGGAAAACATAATAAAAATAAGCATATAAAAACATAAACTATAACAAGATCAACTTATATAATAATGAAATCAATTTATAACCATTTTACAATATTCATTGGAAACATGATCTAAAAATTAAACAGAAAATAATTTACAAGTAAGGTTTTTCTAGTGGACATTCGTTTGCTCTTGTTTATATGTGCTATTAACAGGTATAAAAGATTTCAACTTAGATTGATAAGAATGCTTGAATGATGGTGTCAATTTCAACGAGCAATAAACAAAGTCAATTCATTTTCAAAAATTTTCAAAGCTGGAATTAGAAAATGTCAATTCCAGGGATTACGATCATTTTCTTGAAATGAAAACACATTAACTTATTTTCAAGGCTGGATCGCAGTAAACATCATGAGTTTAAGAATTCATATTGAAGTAGAGTAAAAAAAAAAAAATCAAGAGAATGAAGTTTTTTATCACTGACAGCTGCACTTTCAACCTTGGAAACTTTGGACATGATCTGTGTATATCTTTATAATATCTATGCATAGATGCATCTAATAAACCTTAAGATTAATGCAATCGCATATAAACACTGATTAAACACATTTACATATATATATCGTTTTATTTTAAAAATATACTAACTTCTAACAGAATAAATTAAATAACACAGACCTTAATAAAATGTTATGAAGTCCAACAGAAAAAAAAAGGTAAGATAAAAAACAACAAAAATAAAAAAATGTACGGAAATAAAAATTAGGTACTGTAATTATAGCATTAAATTAATTAAAGGAAAAAATAAAGTGTGAGTGTTCCTGATTCAAACATTTTTAAACAACTTAATTTTTCAAACGAGGTTTGCAACGGATAATCTTAAAACAATTAAGTATTTCGAACCATTTCCCCGTTAATTGATATAATCAAAAGAGACTGAAACGAGGTTTATTATAGACTCAACTTCAAATAATTAAGTAGGTTGGTTTCGATCAACCATTTCAGTTTCATAAGCATTTCCACAAAAGTTTAAAAAAGATGTCTAAAATTATTTATATTATAAAAAAATCCATTTACAGGACTTTACAGTAAAAATAAATTTTTTGTAAACTTTGGTTACTAATACAGTTATGTTTAATAAAGAATAAAAAAATGAGGTTGATATAGAAACCCGTAATACTCCATACTGTTCACGTGATCTATTCGCATTTCAAAATGAATTTGCAATGAGATTCGCATAATGACCATATTGAACTGGGAAGGCGGAAGCTTCGCACAGTTTAAACTTCATAATTTTCATAAATTTTGTTACTTACTAAGGAAAGAAAATGTCAGAGATATCTTCCCCAAATGTTACATTTGAATCGTTGAACTCAATGAAAGTAGTCGATTTACGACAAGAGCTTGATAAACGTGGTTTAGATAAGTCAGGTTTGAAGGCAGATCTTGTGAAGCGTCTCGAAAGAGTAAGTTGTTTAGTCAAATGAGAAATATTTGAACAGCATCAGACTTTTTAGATAATGTTTTTGTGTATAAGAAATATGTCTGTTGTTTAAATTAAATGGGTGAAGCTTTTAGTTAAAACTTCACTAAATGTTTAAGAAGCATTGAATGTTTTTTTTTTCATCTTTTATTAAATTTGACATGTGAAGTGTCCAACAAGTTTTACTGAATTTGAAATTCTGTCTACAGATAGATTGCTAGATATTGCTCAAAGCTACATAGTCCACAAAGCTTGCTATATATAAGAAATTGACTAGGCTTGACTGCATTCTCTTTAAATTTCTTTCGATGGAAAACCATCTAAGAGTTTCTTATGAGGCTTAACTAATGAGGAAATAACTTTATGAAATCTAAATTGAAGAGTTACTCAATAAAATATATATAGATAATAGCAATTGCATAATAATGTGCTTTTTTTTTCTTTTATCATTTGCTCTTTCTGGATTATTTTATCCTCAATCCTTCTCAGTTAGTCAATATTATTTATTATTTTTTTTTTGTTATAGTCAATGTTAGATGAAAGTTCAATGACAGATATTAACTTTGAAGGTAAAGATTTGTTCATAACAAATGTTAATTTTTGTAAATTTAGTTTAAGCATTAAGTATGCAGAGTTTCAATTATTGTTAACAAAACTTTAAAAATTGTAAAATTATTTGGTACCTAAATAAGCTTCTGGAATTCTTTAATTAGTTTTGTAGTCAATAGTAACTGTTAATTAAATTTGTACCACAATTGATAAAACTATAAATAATCTTGGATAAGTAGTACATGACTTTTGGATACTTTTCCAGCAAGTTTTTGTTTTATTTCATTAATTGTTGACTTATTTCCCTTCAATTCAATAGTCACAGAAAATTTTGTTGCATAAAAGTGTTGCTAAAATCTGTGTTTTCATGGGTGTTTATGGTAGCAATGATCCATCCAGAATAGTTAGATGAAGAAGGAGCAACAATTTTGATTTCAAAGACAAAGTGCTGAGGCACCAAAAAAATTTGAAGGTGAAGAATTGGAATCTAAAAGAAAAAATCCTGGCTGAAATCTGAGCAACCATCCACATCAATTTTAGAGGGGAATATTCATAGTTGTAAGTTCCTGCTGTGTATACGGTGGGGTTTAAAATGGGGAGGGGGGAGATTCCTAAATGCAATAAAGCTTAAACATAAATCACTGCTGTTTTTTATCAAGAGCAATTTGTCAGTATAAGGCAAGCAGCAAAAATAGAAATGTTCTAAATATGTCAATAAACCCAACAAGGTGATCTCTCAGTTTTATAATTCTTGGCAACATACTGCTAAAGTGATAAATAATTCAACTATTTTATTTGATGAGCACTTCAATTCTTATGAAGAAACTAGAAATAGGTTGGTTGATGGGTGGATAGCTTCAAATATATATATATATTTCTGTAGTGGAATCCATATGTAATTTGAAAGATGGGAAAAGGTTATAAGGGGTGAAAGAAAATACTTTTTATAAATACTAGTTATGTTTTCATTCTAAAAAATTTTTTTTACATCAAAGGCAGCATAAACTTATTCAAGTATTTAATATAATCATTTGTGTTTATTCAGAATTTTTTTCAAATTGATTGAGTATATTTTATCTTGATGTGTGCAACTAAAAATGCCACATTAGTTATGATTGAAGACCTCTATGATATAACAGACTAAGACATTTGTTTCAGAAGTAAAAAGAGTACAGCAGAATCAGTAATATGTTGTTTTAGCTCATTATATTGCTTTCTTAGGTGCCATTTCTATATAACCTATACAGTTCAATGTGAATAGTTTTACCATGGAAAAGAATAAATATGCCATTATGTCATTCTTCCATGGAGGTCTTCAATTCTTTTAATACCCTAAAAATAGTATGATAGAATATATTGATTTTATTTACTACTGCAATTTTATGTAATACATTTTTTTTTTTGTTGTTGTTGTTGTGAAATGCTGAATTTGATGAGTTTTTTTTATTGATCTTTCCTGTAAATTATTAAACTGTTTCTCTTAGATAATGAAGAAGGAAAAATAGAACCTGTAAGTCTTTAAATGTTTCATTTATTTTATCACATAACTCTCTAACGCATAGATTTTTAAGAATCTCAATGCTTATCAAGTTAATTTAATTTATTTCAGGAAACCAGTCAAGTTTCAGAATTTGAAGGTAACATTTTAATGTCAACATGCATTTCTTACAAATTGAAATATCTTGATACTACACATTCTCTATATTGTTTTTAGTATCACTTAATAGTTTTCACAATTTTCTGGTATAATTTTTGACAGGAAAACTGAAAATATTGCAAAAAAATTAAATGAATTATGTTAAATATTTTATAGAGGCTGAGACCATTTAATACATAAATATTTTCTTTGCCCTCTCCCCCTGTCATGATTCTGTGTATGTGTGATTGCTATGAGTTTTGGATTTACAAGTGGATAATGTTGATTTCCAAAGTTATGGTTGCAAGTTGATGATCGTTCATTATTAACAATCTAATTGCTATATTGGTTTTTAATTGCCAAAAGTGCTAATCCTGTTTATTTTTATATGATCCGAATAAATCTAAAGACTGGTTTTTACTTGATTTCATCAGACTGAAGTATCACAAAAATCTGATTTTTGATGTGAGCTTCTGTGAAGTTAAAATATCTGTTATATTACAACCATCTTTAATTAACAATGGTTATTTAGTAAATGACTTAATGTATGATGATGGCTGTTAATACAAGATGCTTTATCTGTCCTCCAAAATGATGATCATGTTTCAATGATCCCTGCTACTCAACATCAATATCGAGGAAACAATACTTTTAATTTTCTTTTGCTTTTATAATTCTATGTGAAGTGAAGAAACGTCCTACTTAAATTATTATACATGCCATTTTGCTCTATTAATGGACTTAATAATAATGATCAGTCATCTAATTGTTGGTATATATTTTCACAAGTGCAAATAAATTTTTTGGTAAAATGTATCGTTTCAACTACCAGCTGCAATTAAATTTATTTATTTCATCATTAATGATACTGGTGCAATATTTCTTGCTTTAATATTCATTTTATAAAGCTGCACCACTATTGATCATATTTATCCTGGACAAATTTCTTTTTTTTTTTTAATATTAAATCTGAAAAATCTGAATCTGGAAATATTAGCAACTCAAGTGCAAAGATAACAAACTGTTCTATCTGCGTATCAAAGATTTTTCTTGACTGCCATGCATGGTTAAAAACCACACTGCACATTTCATGACAGGCTTCCCCTTTATTTTCAATTTGTTAAAGTGTATGTTAAATGTATTTATTTTGTGCATGTTTTTCAAAAGATGCTCAAATGGAATCAGCAGATAACAATGATTTGATCAAAGGTGAAGACGTTGATGAAGCTTTTTCTGAGCAACAATTACTTGATACCAATAAATTCTCAGAAGAAGAAAATGGGTTCCAAGAAAAAGAAGTAAAAGAGAAACTGACAAGTATACTTGATACAATTGAAGCTACAGGGGGTCTTTTTCATAGAGTTGATGACATTGAATTAGTAATGGAAGAAGAAAAAAGACTTTTTATCACTGCTGAGTTTAAAGAAGTAAAGAATATTGAAGGAAATAGTGATAAAATAACCATTAACTTAAATACTGAAAAAGGACCTAAATTAATGAATGTTCCTGACACAATCTCAGATGAACTGGATGACAACAATTCAGTGGAGAAAATAGCTATTGATGAACTAAAAACTATGGAACAGAATAACCATTATGAATTTTTAGACCTTTCTGTTAATGAAGAAAATCATAGCGATAAAGAAATTTTTTTAAATAAGGAAAAACTTGAAAAAGCTACAGATGGGGTTGATGACAAATCTCTCACAGGTGATGACTACAGTTCTCCCACAAGTGATGAACCTCCCACAAGTGATGACAAATCTCCCACAGGTGATGACAGTGATAAAATCCAAAGCAAAAGTTCAGATCAGGTCTCTAAACAAAATAGTAACACTGAAATTGTTAATACATCTAGTAAAGAACCCTCTGAAATTTCTGATTCAAGCGAGAATAAAAAGGACTCGCTTTTTAAAAGGTTTGTGATTTCTTTTGTACAAAAAATATCTTTTAGACTGCTTCAGTCGGTTGATTTAAAGTAGTTTTAATTGCAATAGTACTTTTGCAACTTATGTTTTGAAGCTGAGTAATGTTTTCAATATTGAAATAAGCATTTAGTATCTGTGGGAAGCAGCAGTTGATAGTTAACTAGTATTGATTTAGTAAGTGCAGTATATTTAAATACTAATGAGAATTCACATTTACCTTATCTAAATCATTTTAATAGTTTCTTTTAACAATATATTTAAAAAAAAATAACTTTCAGTTTAACTTTGTAAAATTTGTTGCTTGTGTATTTTTTGTATGGAAACACTTTGACTTTACCTGGTATAAGTGTTATAAATATGAGTACTTTTAACAATAAAAGTCAACTTAAAAAAATCTTAGTTTTTTTTTTATGTTCTAAAAATATTTTTTTAAAGTGTTACAAGTTATCAGTAGAATAAATATCAGTTTCATTAAAACATTCTAAACAAAGAAAATCATTAAGTTGTTAAAACATTTTTCTTAATGCTGTTCTTACCATCTTTTATTCTATTTTTAGTGATAATACTGTGAAACGAAATGAGGATAAGAAAACAGATTTAAGTAAATGCATATGGATAAGTGGGCTGTCTTCTGTAACAAAAGCTGTAGATCTCAAAGATATATGCAGTAAAGTTGGAAAAGTAAGAAATACCCTTGTTTGTGATGTGTGTAAAATCATCAATATGAGCTAACTGCATAATAAATTTTCTTATGATTTTCTTTTATATTCATTTTTATATTACAGCTGAGTGAGTTTCCCCCATAACTTGGTTTTTATAGGTTCTTGGTGCCAAGGTAGTAACAAGTGCTAAAACTCCTGGCTCACAATGCTTTGGGTTTGTTACTATGTCATCAAGTGATGAAGCAAAAAAGTGTATAGAAGTATTACATAAATCAACATTGCATGAAAAGATCATCCAAGTTGAAAAGGTACTAAAAATCAACTTAATGGATGTTTAATAGCTAACATTTCAAAACTGTGATTTTCTTCAAAATATTTCTTCAGTAACATTTCCATCTTATGATTTTTTTTTAAAGGCTAAGACTGACCCAACTCCACCAAAAAACCAAACTGAAAAAAAGTCTGGTGAGTTATTCAAATTTAAGGAATTTGTTAAAAAAAATTGTTCTAATAATTTTCTTGTAAACTTAATGCTTATTTTAATGCTAGTCAGCTCTCTTCATCATATTGTGGGCAATATTTCTTGATTGTTTTGCCTGATGGTTTGAACCATTTTACTTCTACACAACCTATTACATTTTGATTCATCTCCTCTTGGCTTATGTAAATTTAGCTTGAATTTTTAAATGTTTATTTAGAGAAACAAGAAGATCGTTCTCAATCTTCTAGGCAATCCAAGTCTTCTCGCACCTGTAAGATTTTTTTCAATAATTTTATGACTTTATTTGGTTCATCTCGTGAAAAATTAAATTATTATTGATGCGAGCAATTTTCTGCAAACCTGTAATCGTTTTATGTGCTTCAACTTTCGTTAGTTTTTTTTTTTTTTTTTTTTTTGTAATTTCATAAATAGTGTGAAAAAAATATAAATTTACGATTTCTTATCATAAAAATGTTTTTTAGCCTCAACATCCAGAGCGTCACGACGCGACGATCGCGGGTCCCGAAGAGATGAAAGAAGATCACGCGAAACACAAAAGGAAAAAGAAAGTAAAAAAGAAGTGATAACTATAGAAGACAATGATAAAAATGCCGTCGCTATTTCTACGCCAAAAAATCTATCCCCGGTTTCTAAAAGACCTGCTACTGATCCTTCGAAAAACCAGGAAAAGACAAAAAACGATACGGACACTGAAACCAAGACGACTGTCGAAGATAGTGATAAGAAAGACGCTAAATCAGTAGAGCAACTTCGTAAGGAACGAGCCGAGAAAATAGAGCACGAACATAAGTTGCGAGAAGAACGTCGTAGGAAAGAACGCGAAAGAGAACGTCAGCTTCGGGAAGAACAGCGCAAGGAGCAAGATAAGCGTGAAAAAGAGCGCCGTGAGCGTGCACGAAAGGAAGCTGAAAGAGTCAGAAAGGAACGCGAAAAGCAAAGAGAGTTAGAGAAGCAACGTGAGAAAGAACGTGAAAGAGAGCGAGAGCGTTTTCTATTGGAAAGAAAAGAACGAGAAGAAAGAGAGCGTCGGGATCGTGAGCGCGAGCGAGAGTTACTGGAACGAGAGCGCCTTGAGCGTGAAAAACTTGAACGTGAACGTAAAGAACGTGAACGTTTAGAATTAGAACGCATCGAAAGAGAGCGTCAGGAACAAGAGAGATTGGAAAAAGAGCGCTTAGCAAGAATTGAGCGTGATAGTCGAATAGAGAAAGAAAGACAGCGTTTGGAACAAGAGCGACTTGATCGGGAACGACGTGACAGAGATCGAAGTAGGATTATTGATAGAGGTATTGACCGTAATATTGGTAATGGCAGCGGCTTAAAAAGATCTGCTTATGATGACAGAGTACTCTATTACACTGATTCTAAGCGAAGCTTAAGAGAAGATTCACCTCTTTCTAACAGAAAAGACTTTTTTAGTTCTGAAAATCCAGACTCTTATTTAAAAGACGATGATTATGACCTGTTGAATCAACGCCGTTCTTTGCTACCACCTGGAAACAATCGATCAAAATCAGATCATCGAAATGAGCGCCGAAATAACGAAGATCGAAGAGATCTACGAAACGACCGGCAACCACGGGAAGAGGATCTTTATAGAGATCGTCCTGTTTTTAATGTTCAACCAGATGTTAGACGCGTCGTACAAAGAGCGGACTCAAGACCTTTTAATCGTGATAGGTCTCCAATTAGGGTTGATGAACGGAATACTCTGCGTGATCTAGACAGACGTGACTGGCTAGAGGTTCAGAGCAATGCTCCGAAAACACTTTCTGATGTTCTGGGTAGAGCTGGTTTAACGGGGATTTTGGGTAATCAAGCTGAAATCAAATCGTTCGATATAAGACCTCTTAATCAACAAATAGAGGAAGAGCAGTACTATATACGCAGTTCTAATAGAGTTGATGACCGTGCCTATCGATCTGATGTGAGAGATGTAAGAGAAGATGCTAGAGTAATGCATGGCTTAGAACGTTTGCACAAAGAACGCGTTGAGCTTTCGGACAGCAGAATTGAAAATAAAGGTTTACAAAGATACGATGAAAGACGAAGCGATGCTCGAAAAGATCTAGAAAGGCGCGATATTCGAAATAGCCCACCCTTAAGAACAAGAAACGAGGAAAGAGTGTTTCGTAATTCTGATCCACCGCACATGTTAAATAATCACGAATTAAAAGGTGCTCTTCAAGATTCCATTACAGACAGAAGGGGTTTGCACCCCGCTGCAGCTGAACTCGGAAATAGGGGGCTACCAGTTGTCCCTCCTAGGATCCTTCCTATACCTGAATTGTTTGGACGTCCAATGCAGCAAGTGCCTGCAGGCTCAACTGCAGCCCAAGCACTGCAAGCTGGTTATGTTGCTGCCGCGCATGGTCTAGCTTTACATCAAGCTGCACAGAACATTCAGTTGAGAGACGGCCGTCTCGAGTATACGCAACAAGTAAGGCAGCCAGTTCCGAATCTTCGAAGATATTAAAGGTGTCTAATAGAGCATAGTTGAAATCAGTGGATCTTAGCGTTCCTTGGCATAACTACCATTATTTGAGCTAATATTAAAACTAATATGAATATAAACCTTTTTTTCGAACAAAGCAAAACCTTTTTATGATGATATAGTGTTCATTCTTAAAAAATTAACTCACGTAAATAATATTGATTTCAGTGCTTTAAAAATATAGACAAGTTTCTTGACTTCGTCGAACGACTCTCCCTGTCTTACCACTTCCACACTGAATATAATCGAATTTAATACACACTTTAAGAAACCATGATAGACGAATGCAAAAGACATCCTTTTGCATTAGCTCTTTCAATTTGCAGGGAATAAATTAAATCTTGGTATTTTAAAAAAATACTTTTTTCAAAAGGACTAAATAAAGAACTTGAATGCCTCTATTAAGGTTACAAAGACTATTTCTGTTCGTAAACAAGACCACAACGAGAAAACCAATTGATTTTGCGCGGTCTATTTTCGATTTTATGTCACTCACAGTAGCTTTCTATTACCAAGTCAGCCGAGATGAGTGTTTTCTTTTTTTAAGATGAACCAGTCTCGTAATTCAACATATTTTGACAATTGATACCTGATCTAAACCAACTTGTCACGGTTCTTCAAATTCCTGCGAAAACTAAATCCTCATTTTATCTATTCCATCTGAAGAACTAAGAAAGCTGCTGGTTACATAATGCAAAATTATTTAGACTAAGTTCTAAAAAGGACCATAATTTTCTTACAAGGTAACTTTCGAGTTTAAGGTGGTAGTATACCATTAAAAAAAATCTTGTATTTCAACTTTTTTTCAATCTCTAATTGTGCATAACATATTATATGATTAAAATAAAAGTAAAAATTTTAAAATTTAAAAAAATTAGTTATGCGCATAATTATTGATCGACAAAAGCCTAAAAATGAATAACTGGCGACAGGGTTTTTTCAGCAACCGTAAATTTGAGCTGAAATTTTGGCTTGTGATCCTTTACTTATGCAATTACAACATACACTAAAAGTTTTGGATTTTGAGCAAAAAAAGTCATAATATATGTATTTTAGTCATATTTGGAAGTTTTGGTGATATTTGAGAACACAAAATCACTCACAAAAGTAGAACACAATTAGCTGTAAACATAATTCTAGTAGAGGTTGCAAATACATGTGTTACAAATAAGTTTGCCAAATTTCAGATCAAATCGGTTATCGGTTTGAAAAATATCTCCGTCGCCAGGCTATAAAAGTTGATTTTGAGAAAAACTCAATTTAAAAACAAAAACAAAAAAAAATTGTTCAAAACTCCCCACTTCCATAAACTGCACCTAATGTTTCGCTTTGATCACAAAAACCTTTTTGTATAGCTCTTAGTTTCTTGCATCCTTATTTCACTATACTTGTACATTGTTTTTCTGCTTTAGAAATTTGATGTTTCACCTGCAGGGATTAATTCATCAGCAGCATTTTCCATGTTCTGGTCAACTAAACTTTGATAAACATCTAACAGTTTATATAAAGTTTTATTGTAGCTTTTTTTGTTCATAGGTGGCTTCATATTCATTATTCAACAAAATTTTTCTAATTATGATAACCCTTTACCCATTTCACGAAAAGCCACAATGACACGTGTGTTAATATCAATTGGTTTTTGTCCACCACATTTGCTTTTACTAGGCTCTTGTTGTTCGATTAAATTTTTTTTACAAAATGTTGCAGATGAAAAAAACTCAGTTTTCCAAACAGCAACTGTTACAACATATTTTTAAACCAATACTTAACCCGTACTTTTTGGAGGAATCAAACATTAAATAAACATTATCTTCACATAAATTCGGGCATTTCAGTAGCGATATAACGTTTTACAACAGACTAAAGTTCATAACAAAGTTAAAATCTGTACTTTGAAAATCTTGAAAATCTCTATCAGCAATATTTAATTTTTTTGAAGAAGCAGAATGTCTAGCAGATTTAACATAAGATAAAGTTTTCGTTTCTGAAGAAGAAATTTTTCTATATCTGCTTCCACGAAATTTTGCTTTTTTATTATTGTATATTCTGTTTGATAATTGTTTTCTCTTTGATTCACCCATATTATTTTTATTTTAAAAAGATAAAAGATATACTATAGCATAAATAATAAAGTTTGAATGCAGCTTGAAACAACAAGCGAATTACGTCAATAAAGCCATCATACTAAACTAATTAGCAAGAAGTCGTTGCAGTTTACAACTTTGCACTTAAAAGAGTTGACAAGGTAAGTATTTCATGGGTTTTTTTATGGTTTAACTTGTTTCTGAAGCGCATAACAACGGAATAAACAAAGCGTTGCTAGGGGGAAAATAAAAAACATTTTATACCGATACATTATAAACAAGTTTTAACATGTGAAGCATTTTTTTATTTAATTAAATCAAATAAAAATTCGAAATCTACGATGATTTGATTGGTTAAATTATAAAAATAAAAAAAAAAATTTTTTTTTCACTTTTATTGGTGTACTACCACCTTAAAAGCAAATCCTTTTTCTAAATTCTATATTTGACACATGAAGCACAGTTATTAGTCCATATCACTGTTATTACATTCTTGTAAATATTTAGTTATTGATTTGCACCGAACATCTCACCAGAATCTTTCAAACATCCATCTCATACAATTTGCAAACACATATTTGGTAAGATTCGGCAAGGCTCTTATGAAACATATTTCATTAAAATCAAAAAGTTTAATAACAGGTAAAACATTAAAAAGCGAAGTTGTCGCCACGTAACATCAGATAGTATTTTGATTGTAGTCGATATTTTAGAATATTAATTAACAGTAGCTGAAGTACCGGCAGTTACAACTCTTAAGCAGTTCGCATACAGCTGACCATGAGAAAAGCAAGGATTTTCTAGGTTGGCACCAGCAAGTCGTAAGGACAGTCCCTAAGCCTTATTGATAACATTGTAAAGGAAATTAAAGACGTTTGAAGTCAAAAAGCGGAATTTTCGGAATGAAAACATCTCCATTAGAAAAATCCTGTCAAAATAATAGCCTTAAGTAACATCATTAAGCAGGTTCTTCACTAACAGCATTTTTCCGTTACACAACTTTGGAAGATCGAAATTTCTCAAAAGCATAATAGGTGCTCAAACCTTAAGAAGAAAGTTGTGTGGAAATCTTGAAGGCTCCAGTGAATTTAGGAACTCTATTGGAAAAAGAAAAGTTTGAGCAAGGTCTGGGACAGAACAACTGACTTATAGGTCCTGGAGATTTTGAATTTCCAAATTGATCTTGTTGACACTATAATTTTTTGGTGCAAGAATTACTCTTTCACATAGCCAGCTTTGCTTTGAGTTCCTCGTTAGAACTCATTATGCTACAAAAGTTACTAGGAAATCGAATTCGCCCAGTAGTTTTATCCACATGTGCATAAGCCGTCCTCCTTGGGATCAAAATTTGAGGTCGAAAGACAACCTATTACGCTCCCCGTGTAAAAAAAGGGGGCTGTGCATAATATGGTGCAGATTGGATCAACGGTTGAGATTTACATACCGTACATACACACACACATTTATCTTTATGTATAAGATTGGTCATGTATGAAAAAAATGTGGCTCTTCAAGAAACAATCCCAGCAACAACATTGATTCGACTAAAATCTTAATGAATAAATTAATCTCTTTCATTGAAAATAAAAACATCTTTACGTTCAAGGATAGAGATGATTTCTTGATAACACGAAAAGATCATATCAGTTAAGAAAAACAGTTTAACGATGATTTGCAGATTTATGGAGATTTTACTAAAAATCTTGACCGCAGTGAGTTCAAAATGAATTGTCTTAGAGTAAAAAAAAAAAAAAGATCCTGTGCTTTCTTATCAAAATGCTCACATGTGAAGCATCTCCTTCGCGTGTACATCTTAGATCTAGAAAAACGCCATCCGTTCTGCGAATTTTAAATCTGGAGGGGACATATTTCCGAGAAAGTTATGTTTACTGACACCGGTCTGACAAAATTGCACGAATTAAAACTGCAAAATGGATAAGTATCAGACAACAAACAAGCACCAAAACTTTATTGTTTTTAAATTCACAGAGTTTTTGCATTAAAACTAGAAATTTACAATAACTGCTTAAATTCTGACTCGCTACTCCTCTGGTAAACTGGATCAAATGTTTCGTTGTCGTCCTGATCGATCTGAATTTGATTCCACTTTTCCTTCGCAAGTTTGACTTCATCTAGACTCAACGCACCAGTTATCCCTTGCTTTGCTATTTCGTAAAGAAAAGGGCGTCCGACGTTGTTGAATCGCACAAGTTTACCGTTGATAATTTTATAATGCCGACGACAACGTTTTTTATCTGCAGCAGCCTTTGGAAAAAGCTCTGCGTTCACTTTTTCCATTTCTTTCAGAATTTCCTCTTCAGACTTTCCAACAGCTTCGTTTTCCCATTCTTCTTTCTTCTGGAAATAAAAAACAAACGCGTCACACCAAAGGAAAAAATTTTACAGCAAATCTCTTCAAAAATAAAGAAAACTCTTTACCCATGATTCATGGTAAAGCGCAGTGAGAAGATAGTAAGCGTAATCCTTGTTTTGTTTTCGAGTCGGACATCTACAAATTAAAAACATCTAAATTGAATATTGTCACATAAGGAGATATATCAAGATATATCAAGTCACATAAGGAGGTATATCAAGAAAATTCTAACAGAAATAATAACAGAAAATTTAAACTTTTACTTATCAGTAATCAGACAAAGTTTGTCAGTCTTGGAATTATAGCGATCTCCTACTAAAAGTTTGAATTTACGACGAGCATGATCATCTAAATCCAAATCTTTTAACAGAATCTAAATCACAATAAAAACAAATTTAAAAACGTATAAAAAGTTGTAGGATGTTTTCTTCAGTAAAAGATGAAGTTAGTAAGACGTCAATATGAGACGAAGTAACCGTAAATGGAGAAAAAGAGAAATTTGGGGAGCAAAAGCCATAAGGAAAAAGATAAGGCTTACGTCTTGCTTGATATAACATCTATTAAAAACTCAAGGTCAAATGATAGTTTAAAAATCTTTGAAAAATTTAAATTTTTAGGATTCGGGCCTTACAAATAGTTAAGCCAAAATGCGAATCGCAGTTAAATTTCAGAAGAATATCTTTATTAGTAAAATTCTTAGTTAAACATTAATAATGAGAAAAAACAAACTTTTTATTATAATTTATAGGCAAACCTAATAATTTAACTAACTGTAGCACCTACTTCTAACTTAACCATTCTAGAGTTTGGATGTCGTATGGAAGGACCGGCATAAATATGGTTTATTGTTGTAATTTTAATAGGGCGATTAACCGCTCCTTCTGGCCATGGAGAGCAATACGCTACAAGCAAAATAACATTATTATTCTCGGTACATCGCTAACTTTTATATTCAAAAGTGAACCGAGTAGATATTCATACAGAATAACTAAAGTTAAAAATAAAATATATCATTGTTTCAAAAGTACCATGTAACGCTTCGCAATGCTTCTGAATAGCAGGAGGAGTCAAGTGGAAAAAGTTTGGAATCTAAAAAATGTTAAGTCATCTTTCGAATTCAACTTTGCAATTTTTTTTTTTAAGGTTACAAACCTGAAAAATTGAAGAAAAACATCAAGAAGATTTAACTTTCTAAGCATTCTTCTTTTATTTAAACATATAACAACCTTCAGGAGCTCTATATTTCCTTTTGCATTAGGTGGAACATCTCCTAGACGATTGTGAGATGGTCTGCCCATGCGAATAGGAAGAGGTATAACAGAAGGGTTGTATGACTCTGCAGCACAGTAGACACTGGCCCAATCAGTTGTGTCTGGGTTCAACATTTCAGCCCTCGACAATTGCTGAAATAAAAAAACTTCATTACTGTTAAACTTTCGAAAATGTCTCTATTTCAAACCAACTGACATTTTAAAAACAAAATACCTTAACTTTGGATTTCATTTGCTCACCATTCATTTTTGACTTTCTTGAAACAGCTAAAGAAAAGCAAAATCCAATTAATAAAAGTACTAACTAATAGGCCGAGACATTTTCATGCAAATTTTAAATATACTTTGAATGTTTTAATGTTAAACATCTTTCAATATAAACAGTATTCATACCCTTTCCCAAACCCATTACACGTACAGGGGCTTTTGCATGTATTATATGTCGTACTTGCTGCTCACACGGAGTGTATTTAAGGACAGGCAAACTTGACATAATCTTCTTAACTGCATTTAGTATCCCAGGTGATATGGAAAAAAATGGATTCATTTTTTGCCAAGATTGAAAAGCACTTTCGTTTATTTACTTTTGATAAAATTCAAAAAACAAATTATTAACTCCACATCGCAAATCAGTTGTAAACTAAATGATTTTGTTTCATCTAAATAAAATACAAGTCATTTTATTTTTACAAAAAGAACTATTCATATAGATTTAGCATAACAATTATGAAAAATATTGCCAACTATGAAAAAGACTTTAAAGGTTTTTGTAATTTTACAAGAAAAAAACTTTTGCCAAGCAGAAAGGTCTTATGTTGAACTAGAGTTACTTAAAAAGTAAATAATTTTATCTTTATTTAAAACTCAAAACCATTTTAAAATGTCTTCATGAGTAAAATAAGTCTTTTATGAGTTAAACAAAATATTAAAATGAAGTAATAAGAAAGGAGCAGAGATAAATAAGAAAGAAGCAGAGATAAATAGAGCACCACCTCTCACGTAGCAATTATTAAACTAAAAAAACTAAAATTTGGGAAATGGATAAAAAATATCATCAACCAAAAATTGCCCTTTGCTGCTAAATTATAAAATTTCAATCCAAATAAATTATAAAACCTCAACACAATTAAATATATAAAAAGTTCTGTTCCCTAATACAATTAAATAACGAAAGGTTTTTTCCATGGAAGAATGAATCACAAGAAACCAATTTGACAAATTGTTGCAAATTTGGAACCACTCTTTTATTCAGGGAAATTGGGTTGCATTTACGAAAATTCAGAAAACTATAAACGCTTTTGACTAAAACAAAACTGTTACGATACTTTCAATCTCTGAAAATAAAAATAATAAAGATGGGAATCCAAGATGATCATAAAAACACTATAACTGATAACTTCAATAGAAATTAAGATTCTGACAAAGAAATTTGAAATTAAACTTACCAATAACAAACCTTATTGTAGAAATACTAAGTATTATAAAAATGCTCTTGTAGCATATACTCTTTTCCATTTTTTAATCTTAAAAAAAAGTAAAGTGCAAATTGTAAGAAAAAGATTCCTTATAAGGCAACTCTTTAGGGTCAGAAAAACAATTTAAAAATGTCTCACCCTTTCCTCTGCAAGATGCCCAATGTAATACATATGAGAATTGTTGCTGCAGAAAATCCAACCATCCATTTAACAAGAGGGAAATGAGCCTAAAATACAGTCAGTTTGTTTTAACTAGCCTTCCCAGTACATTTTAATTTACCTTTTACAATAAAAAGAACCCATCATCTAACAACTAATTAAAGTAGTGTCAAATTAGATAAAGCTTGAAATATTTATTAAAGTCATTTGGTTCTTTATTCTATAAATTTCAACTTTTTGAGTAAATAGCCAAATGTTATTACTAATTAACATGTTGACCGCTGTGTCAGCCACTGGTGGCTAACACCAAGCTATTCCAATTAGGCCATGTCAGCTGATACAACATATCTGACTTTAGCTTGTCATTCTGCCCATCGGACATGCACACTGTAATAAAAAACTATTGAACATGGCTGACACGGCCCTCTTCTATCTTCCTTCAATATAGCTTTAGGATATCTTCATAGTCTCGAAGATATGCATGAATATGATAGATTTTTGGTTGAAATAAAACACATGCATGATGTTTATATAAAAAAGATTTTGAGTAAAAAATAACATAAGCATGATTAAAAACAAACATAAAACAAATCTAAAAAAAAGTTAAGAAAATAAAGCCCAAAATTAAAAATATATTTTATTGAAACATTTTAGGTAATAATGTGGTTGAGTTGGACATACTGGACAGTATGTTTTGACTCTAATGGTTTTATTTCTGGGGTATGTTCTGCTATATTCTTTTACATTATAGCTATAACATTCTTTGCAACACTTTCTTGTTGTTCGAGCTGTACCTTCTCTGATTTTTAATTTTTTTCATCTTCAGAATTTTAATTTTGAAAAATAATTTATCGTGATGAAATTAGTGTTTATACATTACAATAATGCCAAAAAATAATGGTGAGAGGTTGCAACATGACCAATAGTGTGGCCAATGCAATGCCATGTCAACCACTGGTGGCTGACATATCAAAACACACAATATATCACTTCAAAAATATCTTAAAACAAATGAAATAACTGCATTTTGACCCATTATACCAAATTAAACCTAAAAACAATTTTTGGACATTTTACGAAAATACTATTGGTGGTCAAGGTGTTTAAGGTTATTTTGCATAAGCAATCAAAAATATGACTGAAAATTCTATGGAAATTTTCAAATGCCAAAGGATTTGATCTGAGAAAAAAATTTGCACCTCACAGTAAAAGGTGCAAAGTTAGTTGTGAACATAAGGAGAATTCAGAGAATTTATTCATAAAAATGCAATTTGAATGCAAGTTTTTTCCTGTCCTCAACTTAACAAAATTGTACAATATGTAAAAGAAAGTAAACCTTGATGGACTATCCCAAACATATTTAAGAAAAATTTTGACATTTCCATCTATAAGTGACAGACTCATTTAAGACATAGGACAAATTTCAAAACAAATTCAAGGGTTCTAATACATCAAAGAAAGAGGATTTAGAGTAAAAACTGCATTTGAACCAAGAGTCCACAAGATTGATTCAATATTAAGTAAGAACCCAGATAATACATTAATAGGATTTGATTTGATGAAGACCTTAGCTACTTCTATATTGTCCACAGGAATTTATTACTGTAAATGGAATATGAAAGTTTTACTTTGGAATACAGAACTTGACTACAAATGACATATACAAGTTTATTTGGATTTAGTCCTAGTTTATTTGATATTAAAAAATTTGTCAAAAAACTATATCTAATTACAGCAACGGCTAAAAATATTTATTTAACAAAAATATCTAAAATATTCTTTTATCTGTGGAATGTTCACCCAAACAAACAGCTTTAATTGGTAGAAGTTCTGTTGTTTTAACAAATAACTTCATTCAGCTTATATTATTTTTAAAAAAAGGTTAGTTTAAAAGTATTTTTACTTTTGATTTTTGAATTTTTTTTTATTCTAAAACCTACATAGAATTTTTCAAATAAATTCAATTGAAAATCTTTAAAATCACATTTAAAAATGGGAAAACACAAGGAGTATGGTAAATATCTTTGCAATTCATTACTAAGTGCAGTTGATAAACGAGGAATAACAAAAACAAAAGCAGCTCATCAATTTGGAGCATCCAAACAGTTTGTATGTATTTTGCTTGAATGAAAATGAAAGCACGCAGGGAAACTTTAGAAACAAAACCCAAATCTGTCAACCAACAAAAACTACTGAAAGGGACAATCACCAGCTGTGCCAAATGTCAAAAAGTGATGCTTGCCTTATTGCACCACAGATAACTTCTGATTACAAAAAATATTCTGATAAATATTTTTATAAATAATAAAAAATTTTAACTTTCAACTGAAACTGTAAAAAGATATTTATGTAACAACAATCTATTTGGAAGAAAAGTTGAAAATGTTTGATTTCAAAAAAGAACTGGACTTCAAAAAAGAACTGGACTTCAAAAAAGAACTTTTGATTTCAAAAAAAAAAACTGAATGGCTCAAGTAAAGTTCACGAAAGAACTTCTACACTGAACTAAACAAAATTGGAGCAAAGTGTTGCAAAGTGATAGTAGTAAATAAAATTTGTTTATGATGGTGTTAGGTATCATCTGATGGTATTATGCACATTAACACACAGCACCAACCATAAAACACAAAGGTTCATGGCATGGGGATGTTCATCATGGCATGGGGATGTCTTTCTAATGACTATAAATGGCCATTAGTTCAAATTGAGAGGATCATGGGTGCCAAATACTATACCAATACGATGAAAAATCATATGCTACAACACTTCAAAGCAAAAATGTGTCAATGATGATGTTTCCAGCTGGATAATGACCCTAAACACACTTCAAATGATGCGAATGTGATTCACATCTTACAAAGTCCATGTTTTGGAGAGGCCTAGCTGAAAAATTTATCTAAATCCCATTGAAAATTTATGGGAGAAGATTGAAAATCATATTAGAAAAGAAAATTATACTAACAAAAGGGATTTGTTTGCAGTTTTACACCAAAAAATATGCCAAATAAAAATATGGAAAATAGACAATAAGTTTGTTGACTCAATGCTTCAAGGTGCACTGCTAAGGATGCCTCAAAAGCTTATGCTACCAAATATCAACATAACTTTAAATTTCTTAAACTGTGCTAGTTTTCATTTTTTTCCCTTTCTTTTCGAATATAATTGAAAGTAAAAATATTTGTTGACTTTTTGATTGAGTTATTTAAAATATATTAATATAAAGCCCAACAAAATATTATACTAAACTAGAATGTCAGTTAGATACATTTAATGTAAAATAAATGATCTCCAACTACATTCAATTTTTCTTAACCATAAACTGGTAACTGAAATACTTTTGAACACTACTGCATGTATTTAAATCAATGTGGCTTTAACTGCAATATTGAAAATCTGTTTTGTACAATCACTGTTGTATCACAGGACTATAACATAAAAATGATGGACCAAAAACTATGGTTACTTGTGATCAAAATTTTTTGTCTAATTAAAAAATAAAAATATTTATGTATCAATGATACAGAAATAATAATTTTATCTTATTTATTACAAAAATATTTAAGTACAAAAATATTTATATATTTATGTATCAATGGTACAGAAATAATAATTTTTTATTTTATTATTAAATAGTAATTTTAAATTTTATTTTGGGTTTACAATTATATCTAAAAAAAAAAAAAAAAAAAAAAAAAAAAAAAATTTTCTCATCATCAGATAACAAGTTTCTTATCCTAACATAAATTTTTATCTTTAAATGCTCTGGACAAGTTTATTTAACAGGCATGTATAATTTCATTAAAGCAATTATCATTATAAATTACCTTTCTTAGACATCGATAACCATTCCAGTCAACATCACACATGCATGCAAAAAGACCTAGAAATAAAACATTTTTGCATTAAACTTCAAAAAAACACGTTACACAGTAAAGATATAAAATAAATAACAAAAAATGTTAATAGCCTCACTTTTATAAAGATACTTAGAAGAACTTAATAAAATCTATTTACAGAACTAGTGCTAATGCAACTTACATTCCCAATTAAGAGGTAAACAATTTATAGTATATATTTAAAATTAGTATCAGAAAAACATCGCTATGCATTTTTATGTAGGAATTTTAGAAAAAGTAAATTATAGATGATAGCAATGTGTATAAGAATAAAAAAAACACTTTAAAATGCATCATTAAAAAAAAAAAAAAGGTTTTTGCAAAATATTGTAAAAAAAAAGGTGAGGAATGGTGTAAAAAAGAAACAAAATGTGTTTTTATTTAGAAATTATAATAAAAACTCATATTTAAGTATAAATTTTAGTTAAATACTCAATTATTCTAATAATTTATGCTATTAACTATTTTTAAAAAAGTTTGGCTCACTTAGTAGACTAGTATCATGTGAGGAAGTCTAGAGTTCTCTTCTATCTTCCTCATACATGGATAGGGAAGTTTTTGTAACTGTTAAAACAACTCTCAATGAACTGGCTACGAGTAGAAAAGAATGGTACAGATATTGGTTCATTACAAAACATACACCATTTTTCCGTTTAAAACAGTAAAAGCAAAAACTCATAGATATCAAGTATCCAGCCAAGTAGATCAATAATTGAACCAGGCTTTTTGTTTAATATTAGAGTTCTTTTTATTGCTTGTTTGGTATTTCCAGTTTTACTCCCTGTCTGTTATTTAATAAAATTGCACTAAACTATGTCTGTAATTTTAATAAAATTGCATTACATTTGAATACTTATACTGAGAGTATAAGTATTCAAATGTAATGATTTTATATAAGACATAACACTTAGTCTGACTTCTTACCCTGATAGCAGAAACTCTTTAACTGCTTAAAAATATCACCTGGTAACTCAGTCCAGTTATACTTTACTTTGATTTAACTTTTTGTAAAGTTGATTGCCAGAGTTCACCAAAGAAATGAAACTACACAAATTTTAACAGAATGGACTGTTGACAAAGCCAATGCAATCTGTGGCCTAAGTTAAGCCACACAGCATGTGAATATAGACCAATCACCTTCCTCTAGGACGGTTTGGGAAAAATTCTGATTTAATCCCAAAACTGATATAATAAAAACTTCTTTAGTGACAAAATCTCAGACATTGATTAGTGTGAAGTCCACAAACTATTGAAATAAACTTTTTTCTAATTTTCATTAAGAAGCATCAAAATGTGATCCAAAATCCATTAATAAATTTTATTTGCTATTTATGCAACTAATACTGTTCTTTAATTAGAATTATTTGTAAAATGAAAAAAGGTGTTTTCCACCTAGTTTAAAATATAATCACAAGAAAAAATAATCAGGACAATTGGCAAGGTTTTTTGACAATCTTAGTGCTATGCAGAAAGTTAAATTCAGTCTACTAATAATTAAACATTAATTATAAAAATAATATTAAATGTAATTATAATTATTAATTGAATTCTATATTAGTTATCTCTATTTGTTTTGCTTAAATGTATAATCACTTTTTCATGTCACACACATTATGCCTATACCCTGTAGATTATATTCTTCCTGGGAGTGTAAGATGTAGGTGCTTTGAATTCATGTATTTATAGGGCCCTGTTTTATAATAGGAAGGCTAGTATTTCTTATTTCCAGTACCAGTGGTTGATCTGCATTTGTTTGATCATTTGTTATTATTCTGTTTTATCATGGCAACTGACAGTAAATGCAACAGTAAAACCTAAGAAATTTGTTTAATGGGTGGTTGTCTAACTGAAATAACAGGCAGTAAACTTCCTTCCAACCAATATCATTTTTTGATGCACAGAATCTTTCAATTTTGTAATTCTTTATTAAAACTGTTGGTAAGTATTTTAGTCCACTTATTTATTAATATTAATAATTTAATTTTCATTTTTTTTAAAATATTTTATTTAATTCAAATAACAATTTTCTAACTGTAGTGTTATTACATATATTTCTAACTGTAGTGTTATTACATATATTTCTAACTGTAGTGTTATTACATATATTTCTAACTGTAGTGTTATTACATATATTTCTAACTGTAGTGTTATTACATATATTATATGAAAAGTAAAAAAAAGTTGTTAACATTCAAGTGAATTACGTGAAATTCAAATTTTGTCAAATATTTAATCAAATTTTAGATAAAGGTTATACTTTTGAAAAAATTGCCAAAAGATCAAAAATTACAAAATCAAGTGTTACGTACATCTTGGCTTGCTTTGAAAATACAGCAAGAAATGCAACAAGGAAATGTTGTAGAAGGTCAAAATGTACTTCAGAAAGTAAAGATAAACACCATACAATCATAAGCAAATGAGATAGAAGACAAACAGCAACAATATAAAAGAATACTTAAATCAAACAAGTCAAACTCTGATATCAAGTGATACGGTTAAGAGGTGATTGTGTAGTTTGTGTCTAAATGGTTTGAATAATTTGTCTCAAACCTTTATTGCAACACATAAACAAAGTAAAATGTCTTCAGTGGGCCTAAAAACATCAATTTTGGACATTAGAGCAATAAAGCAGAGTTTTTTGGACAGGTGAATCAAAGTGTGAGTTATTTGGTACTAAAAGGCCTCAATATATTTGAAGAGAGGTCGTGGAACATGTGAATAATAACTGTTTAAATTATATGGTGAAACATGGTGGAGGAAATGTGACAATTTGGTGTGGCTTTGGAGGGAAGGAAAGATTGGGTATTTAGTAAAAGTAACATTAACTATGGACAAAAATTCATCTCAAAATTATTAATACAACAGAAGCCTTAATAAAAAAAGACATTTTCACAGTTATTTTCAGCTTTTTCTAGTATGTAGTTAAAGATGTAAAGATTGATAACATATCTATCTAATCAGCAGCAAAAGACAATGGAAATGACTATAGAACATTAACATGTTATTGTAAAAAAATTGCTCTAACTAACTTATCACATGATTCTAGAATAGATCTAATTAACAAGAGTCAAGAGCCCATCTACATGAATATTGGATATAAAAATCGAATTACATTGCCAGATGCAGTAGAAAAAGAACTGGTCACCTTACTGTTGCGAGTAGCAGAAAGTTATTTTGGGCTAATTTCTACTGAAGTAAAAAAGCTTGCTTTCCAGCTTCCAATTAAAATAACATAAAAAGTTCCCAAATCTTGAATTAAAAAAGAACAAGCTGGTAAAGATTGGTTTACTGCATCCATGAAGTGGCATTTAAACATTTCTATTAGGCAACTTGAAGGTACTAGTTTAAGTTGAGCAACCAGTTTCAATAAGCAGAATGTTGCATTATTTTTCAACAACTTTTAATACTGTCTTCATAATTACTCATTCTTACCCAATGACATTTGGAACGTGGACAAAACAGTTATAGTTCATACTGTATCTAAAAAAGTTATTGCTAAAAAGGGATTGAAACATGGTCAGATGGAACAAAACTTTGTAAAATATTGTCAACATTTTGTATGCAATCCGAAATGCACTAAAGAAAAGCCATGTTTATTGGTAATCATGAAATTTACCTCAGTATTGAAGGATTAGATTTTGTATAAAATGAGTTAGTAATCCTTAACTTTCCACCACATTGCACATACAGGTTGTAGTCCTTGGATAAGGCAGTCTACAGTCCACTAAAAAACTATATAAATACTGCTATGACTTCATGGTAACGAATGAATCCTGGAAAAATCATTACAATATGATATTCTGAAAATTGTAAACATCACACTTTCACAAGGTGAATCTCCCAAAAATATTTTGAGTAATTTTGGTGCAACAAGTCTTTACCCATTAAATCTTGATATTTTTACTGAAGTTGACTTTTGTCGTAATTATGTAACTGAAGTCTGCCTACCTTATTCAATTCAACCAAAACCAGGAAATAAAAAGTTTAAAGAATCTATTCAGATACCAGCTTATTCAGGTTGACACAAAAATAAAAGATCCATTTATAGCAAATAAAATCTTTGACCATGGTCCAATCACTCCATTAGTTTTTAAAAATTCAATCATACCACCTGAAAGTATTAGGGCACTGCCTAAAGCATGCCCAAGATTAGCATCAAAAAGAGGTAGGAAAAAGCATCCAACTATGATTCTAACCAGTTTACCTGTCAAATCATGGCTTGCTAATGATAGAAGAGGCAAACTTATGAGACTAAAACTATTAGGAATCATAAATCTGTTGTGAATAGCTGTAGAATAGAATCAAAGTTAAATATTGCTAAAAAAAAACACTTTGACAGTCTCATATTCATCTGAAGAACAAGAATATCTATGTATTTCATGCTTTAAAATCATTTGCTAACAGCAAATCAAGTGAACAGTGAATTCAATGCCAGACTTACAAAAAAATGAGCTTACAAAAAAATTAGCTCACGAAGAATGCAAACCAGGTTCTTTAGAACTCATTTGTGAAAACTTTTCTTCATTAGTACAACATTAGTTAAAGCAATATTTTTAAAAACACTTATTCTATTGTAAATTGTGTTAAACTCTAAAACAGAATAAATTAACTTTTCAGTTGCATTTTCTTTAATTTTATTAAAGTCATTTTTGTTTTCAGATTATTCTGGAACTTTAGCATGAGGATAACATTAACAAAATTAAGCTGTACCCAAAATTACATTAACTAGTTATAATCCAAACATGCCAAGAAATGTGACAATAAAAGAATAAATCATCTTTAGCTATTACCTGGACCATCCTGTTGACAATTGGAATTATCAGGACAATCTATATAAAAATATATTAACTTTCATATAAATTTGTTAATGCATTAAAGTAATATTAAATAAAATAAATACCAAAAACAAACCATTATTTGTGCAAGCATCTTTTGGATCAGTACACAGTAAAGTATCATTTTTAACTTGAGTCTGTGAAAATTGTTTATCGCATTTCTGGGATTTATCAATTACCCTAAAAACAAATTTATTGTATTTATTGAAAATAACCAATATTATCTAAAGAAAGCTTTGATGGAATGGCTTCACATTCTAATTGATTATTCATCACTGCAGCATGATGAGAATCCATAAGATGCAGAAAAGTAAACAAGATAAAAATAAGATTATCAGTTCATTACAGCTTCATTGAGGGAATTCAGTATCTCTAACAGCGCATTGAAATAATGGTAAAGTATTAATATCAAGGGCTGAAAGAACAAAGATTTTAATGAAAAACTTAATTTTTTAAAAAAACTTTTTTTTATTAAAATCTTTAAACCAAATTTCAAATCATGAGTGGGTAATTCCATGCCAAAGTGGGACAAAAAATTTAATTTTTTCACCCACCCACTCAGATCCCCATTCAATTTTAACATGTGGTACCTATCAATGAAACATGGAAAATTGCAAAAAGTGAGCTCAAATGGTTCAAAAGTTACAACCACAAAAATTCATTATATTTCTGATGGCTGCTCAGGACAGTATAAAAACTGCAATCATTTTTATAATTTGTCACCATGCTGAAGATTTTTCTATTAGTTGCATCAGGAATTTCTTTGCAACAAGCCATGGGAAGTTGCCATGTAATGATATTGGTGGTACTGGAAAAAGGCTTTTATTAACTGTATAAAATGTTAGAACTTGGGATCTTTAAGTTGAAAGTAACAATATCATTTTTTAAATAAGTTGTAACAATTTATGAATAATTTATGACTGCTTATTAAAACATTTCTTTAAAGTAATTCTTTTATAGTGGCATTTAAATGCTGTAAACCAATTTATATAGGCAACTTTATCACTATCTTCACTTAACTCTTTCACTCCCTGTGACCTGCACAGGGGGTCATAAATAACCTTGAGTTTCTCCTTGTAATCAGTTGTGCAGGTCATGTAAACTTCAGCAATTTGCACACAGTTTTGTAACATATTGATACTGTTGTTTACAGGTATAGAAAATAGAATAATAAATACATTACTGACTGAAAAGTACTTGTTAAAATCTTAGTTCAAAAGATGTAGCTTTTTGATAAATGGTACATTACATAAGAACTCATTCAAATATGGATGAAATTTTAAAAATAGTTATGAGTGATAGAAGTGATTGATATGGGGCTTGGTGAATTTTTAGTTGAAGAAAGTGAACTTGTTAAAGATTAGGATTATGAAGAGGAATATATAAATTGTTGTAGATTCTCATTTAGCTACACTTGATAATTTCCTGAACAGAAACTTTGCCCATCTGAACCAGGGCTTCACCCAGACACCCATTTTGATGTTTACCATACTAGAGTTAATCATTCCTTGTAACTTTTTTTTTTTTTTTTTTTACATGGATGGACAATTAAGTTTTTTTTACAATTGCAATTTTTTTTTTTGTTTCATATCACAAACCGTGTAATTAAAATTTTTATTTTGAAAACTCGTACTTTTACAAATTCTCCTTTTTCTACAGTTTTATGACAAACTTTTTTGAACTAATTTTATTATGGCTGTTTTTCAATAAATTTTTGTTGTTTTTAATACATATTTTTTGACTTATTTTTGGATTTTTGAGCCAAGAAGAGTATTTATGAAGCATGCAGATGGTTTTTTTTTATTTGTCATGTAATGTCTTAATGACCTGATATATAAATTTTTAAATATTTGTTTGTCAAATAAATATGGAAGTAAGAAAGGGACCAAGTTTGAGAGAGAGAAATTTGATTATTATTTTAGTCACCACAAAGTTTTAATGTATTTGAGTCAGTAATAGCAACTTTAAACCTGGGAATGTAGCAGAGAATAGCCCGGGAGTGAAAGAGTTAAGGTAGAGGATTTGAATGTTTTGTATTTTCTGCTTTCTTTTTATAAGATTACATTAATGGTACTTAGATTTTTAGTTGCTTACATTTTTAACAAGGCACATTTTTCCAGAAATATAAAAAGATTAGTAAATACTAAGAAATTTGTGTCTAAGACCAATAGGGTTAAGAGTTAGCCAATAGAATGCCAGTTAAATAAATAAAAAACAATTTGGTTAATATTTGTCAATGTGAAATAGCCTCTAAAATTTATTAAACATGATATAATATGATAAATAACTGAAATACATAACATAATGTAACAAAATTATGATATAGTAGATATGTAAAAGATATGTAGTTATAAATCTTAAATATAATCACTATATAATAATTTATTACATGATAAGACATGATGAGGAGAAAATATAAAAATAGACATTTTTGAACTGTCAGTACCATTTCTAAAACTATTAACCAGTAAATAAAAACAAACTTACAACGAAGAAAGATTTTTAAAACCTCTGTAAACAGATTTATTTGAACTCCAATTTGCATTTTTGTTGATTGCACTACAAAAGTAAAATATCTCATAAACAGTAATATCTCATATATAGTAAATGGAGATATTAAGAGAATTTTTTTCTAAGAATGAGACATTAAAGATAATATATCTCAAGTTGTGTTTTATCAAACCTACAATTAATTTTAAAAAAGCAAATACCAATTTAAATAGCAATAAAAAGCAAATACCAATTTAAAAACAAGAATTTATCAAAAAAAAGTAATTTCACCATGCTTATCACAAGAAGTCAAAAATACAGAAGTATTTTGGTTTATGTATTTATTTGATTGATTAATAAACTGTTTTTACAACTGATTACTTTTACAAACCTTTTTAATGTTACACATTTTATAACGAACATATTTGCATAAATGTTATTAGGCCTCTAAACTATTTGTTCAATACGGTGAAGCAAACTTCAATCCTTAACTAAAGATTTCTTATATTTCACACATAAACATAATAATTAACATAACTAACATAACATAATTAACATAACATAACTAACATAACATAATTAACATAACATAATTAACATAACATAATTAACATAACATAATTAACATAACATAATTAACATAGCATAATTAAAATAACATAATTAACATAATATAATTAATAGGAGTCAAAACGTTATTCCTTTTAATTAAAATAAGCAGTTTAGTTCTCTGCAGAACAAATATTTTTAAATAAAATGCAACATTAAACTATGCTTCTAATTTACATGCATCAATATGGCCATCAATATGGTCATTTGTTGCATTAACTTGCTAAGTTTTGAAAGACTCCAGCATTCATAACTTTTTTAAAAAGAGAATAAAAGTATGATTATTAAACAGTTATTGTCTTCAATTAAATGAACATAGAGATTCAATTAATTGATGCTAGATGCAAGTTCTAAAAAAAATATTTATAAAAACTTACAGCCACTTAATAGTTAGTCGTTGAGAGTTTATTATATCCAAGTTTTGCAAGCTGCAATTGCTCAGATCAACACTAAAGAAATAATTAACAAAAAAAAAACATTTTTATCTCAATACTCAGCAACAATACACACACATTATATGCATGTATGTATGTATGTATGTATATATGTATGTATGTATGTATGTATGTATGTATGTATGTATGTATGTATGTATGTATGTATGTATGTATGTATGTATGTATGTATGTATGTATGTAAATATTGTTGTATATGATATTGTAAAAAATATTTGAAGACACTCTGAAAAGCATGTCAAAGTGTAAAGACACACTAAAGCATATAAAAACTAACCCGGTTAATATATTTGTATGGTTTTGGTAGCAACACCTCCCATCAGGATACTGATGATGACAAAAATCGAGAAGCAATTGTTTACTTTCTTCAGTTTGCTTTTCATCCAAACAGAAATTGCAACTCTTACATTTTGCAATAGATATAAACAAGTATAGGAAAATGTGAAAATTCATTATGCCATATTTGCTGATTTACAATTTTAAATTTTTAGTAAAATATTGCTAAAAAAATTTCATCTTTTAATTTTATGTTCATTCAAAATTCAATATATGTTGTTACTTTTCATCAATTTGATACAAGAAGATTTGCATGTATATTTAATAAAAGATGCAAAATATATTTTGTATATTTAAAAATATGTATTTAAACTTTTCCATATTATCAAGGAAGGATTATGTTTTCATTAGCAATGCATTACAAATGACAAACATGGGAATGAATTACTAATAGGCATTTTTTCAATATACATTGAAATAATTAAAATTTTAACTCTACCAGAAATTTTCATTTTTGTTATTGCAACAGATAAATAGTCAATGACAATAAATACAAGAAAAGTCTATCAAAAAGCTAGAAAAAAGACTTTGATTTTCTTCTACAAATTAAAGAGTTAACAAAAAAAATAGTTTATTTCAATCCAAGGTCAATTTGATTGGTGTCTTTAATGTTCAACAGCAAGTTGTTAGAATTTAAGTATACTTTGTTTTGAGAGTTTGCAACAACTCGAGATATTTCTTGTGCAGCTCTGATACGTCTTAATTTAAGATATCCAGGATTTTCTTTTATAGCCTCCCCCAATAACATAGCAGCTTTTGCTTCACCTTCAGAGGCTACAATTTTTTGTTGCCGCTCTTGTATGGCACGCTCAACTAGAAAAGTTGCTCTTTGTGCTTCCTGCTGTGCAATTTGTTTAGACTCAACAGCAGCTGTGTATTGTGGACTGAAACTTAGGTCAGTTATTGACACATCATCGAGTATGATATTAAAATCTTTAGCTCTATCAACAAGATCCCTTCTAATCATCAAACTGACTTCTTGACGCATTGTAATTAGCTGAGAAGCATTAAATTTTGCAACAACACCTTTAAGAACTTCATTACATATAGATGGCAATACTCTTTCATCAAAATCTTCACCAAGTGTTTGGTACAGTTGTGGCAAACATGAAGCCATGGGTCTTGCCAGAACACGAAGACTAATATTGACCATTTGAAGATCTTTACTTCCAGTAGGAGGAGTTATTCTTCGAGGACGAGAAAGAACATCATAAATAATAGGATATTGTAACCATGGAATCCTACAAGACAAAAAAAAACATTACTTGCTATTAATTGTAATAAATAGTAATAATTAGGCTGTAGCTATCTTTGAATAGCAGCTGGTTTTTTTTTGAGCTTGAGTTATCTTTAAAATATGAAATATTGAAAGTGGTTATTTGTGCACTATAACTCATAAAATATTGTGAAATATAAAAAACCTAAAATGTAATCCTTCAGCATACACTTTATTCTGAATACCCCCTATTCTGCTAAAAATAATAGCTCGATGACCACCATCTACACTGTAGAAAGACTCTTTTAACCCATATCCTACTAAGCCTGCACCAAATAGTAGTGTCAGTCCTGTAGAAGACCCTTTAGGAATACCATTTAAATATTTGCTGACAAGTTTTTTTAATAATTGTGCCATTTTTGAAGCTACCCAACATATATATATGTAGTACCTTTAAATAATTGATTTTCAACTATCATTAAGAGGTTTATTTTTTACTGGAAATAAAAAAACATAACAGTAAAGTTTATAACACAGTGGTACACCATATCTAATCTCAGCACATTAAAAAATTATACCTGGTACGTATGCGCTCTGTGAATTAAACAAAAGTCTTTTATAGTTGATAAAAAAAACCACATAACTGATTGAAAAACCACTTTTTTTTTTTACAAAGTTTGAAACAGTTAGTTGAAAGACCACTGGAGAAGAAATTTGAAGTTGATTGACGCCATAAATGCAAGGCTACCCGCAACTCTTTCCTTCTTTTCCTCCCTCCCTCTCCTTTTTGGTTGGATTTTGTTTGTTGGAGAATTTTACCATTACAAAGTCACTAATGGCATTCACTAGTTTATAGGAGCATTAATAACAAAACGAAAGTTTTGGTAAAATCAACAAAACTTAAAAGTGAATCGCATTTTTTTCTACTAATAGACGATGTGCTTTTGAGGTATTGAGTGTTTATAGTCCTCCGGCCGATGCCTTGCAGACTTGCCCGAACCTCTCCAGGGAAGACCCAGAAGCACGTCGACCCTGAGTTTGCCTCCCCTTTGAGGAACGGGCGGAAAAAAAAGAAAAGTATCAGTTTAATACAAGTACACCGGCCTAGCCAGCTCGCAATCAATCCAAGTGACTACACTTGATCTTAGCCATTAGGCCGAGAAGCGATGTGCTTTTGATCCGCGGGCTACAATAGGGTTAACTGACCTGTATCTGGCCGCGTTCTAATTCTAGCCGACTTTCAGAAGTCCTTTCTGGTTTAAAGTAGTAAGCCTATTAGTTTGCTATTAAATAAAATATAATACTTTGACTTTGGAATTTTAAATTGTTTAGTTAAAAAAAGTATACAAAGGTTTGCTGATGCATCAAGAACATACAAAAAAAAAAAAAAAAAAAAAAAAAAAAATTGATTAACTTTTTGCCTCCGTTAATTCCATGTTTGATATTTTCAAAGTTTTCATAAATATTTTCAAACATTGTGTTTGTGCATGTCCTAATTCTGGCAATCTTCATAGTTAATACGCTAATTTAAAACTAGATGGTGCGTGTGTATGTGTAAGTGTGCGCGCGTGTGTGTGTGTATTCTTGCTACTCTTGAAAATTTGATACCGCTTTGACAAAAGTTAAGCTTAATGTTTCGCATACCTATGACTTTTTTAATTTCACAACCCTAATTCTGAAAAATATCCCATAATCCTAAGATCCCATAATCCTAAGAGAATGAAAGTTGTATTGAGAGTAATCCTAACAACAGGTGCGACATCTGTGTGAAGTAATTTAAACTAAATTATGAACAAAATCTAATTAGTTAAAATGTAAATATAAAAATTGTTAAGGGGTTGGTGGGTGGGGGAACCTTTCAATTTTGAAAGTTGTTGATTTTCTAACATAATTTTTTTTAAGTTTTGTGCTTTTGTTAAGTTCCCTATCATTTTTTTGTTTTTGTTTTTAAATCAATAAATAAGCAGTTCTACGTTCATTAATAAATTTTCTTACTTAGTTTTTCTTTTGCATATTGATAAAATCATAATTATTCGTAATTGTCCGAGGATTCCCAACTCTTCTTTATCAGCATAATTGTAGAACCAATTTTGAGTCAGATTCTGATGTGGAACTCGAAACGGTTCCTTCTTCAATTAAATGGCAGAAAAAAAATCGTTGAGTTACTTAAGAGAACAGTAAGGGTCTGCGTCTCGTTATTTTTTTAAAACGAGACGAGACGAGACGATCCTAAAAGCTTTGTCCTGATTAGCGACAAATATCGAGACAATTTTCAATTTTCAGTCGAAATCCGGGACGATAACGAGACGAGACGAGATGTCCCGGACAAAAAAGGAGCTTTACAATTTCCCGGAATTTACATCTTTTTAACGAGACATAACGAAACATAACGAGATATACTAGTTAATCCTTAATGTGAAATTTAAATAATGAATTTCTGACACAATTACCAATATTTATTTCAGCTGCTATTATTGATATTGTTATTTTTGGGATAGTATTTAACTTTTTCCACTAAAATATCGTGTAAGAAGTGGATAAATATATGTCCAAGGGCTAAGTTTCTGATCATTTAACATTGTTTACCGCCGAAGTCAGTATTCACTTCTAATGCAAGAGTTTGTTTTACACTCATATTTAAGGGAAAGGTTATCCAAAGTATCTTTAACGTTTTTGATCTATAAAACGTTTTTTTAAAAAGCGTACTTTTTGCAGAGACTAACAATAGAGCATGATGTTCAATACATAGTTCTTTTATTTTTTCTCTTTTCCTTTGCTCTCCGAGGACCACCCATTGTTTATGGGGTTTTCCAGAACAAAAATGGCTACTTTTATTGGTCATAAGATTTTCTTGAAGCCATTGGTCTTCTTTTTCTATAAAAGAATCATAATTTCTACCACAATGTTTTAGTTTTTTTCTTCACTTTTGAAATAAATCTATCTAAAGTAGCATTAATTTATGTTCTATTTGCTAATTTCTTCAGTTTTATTTGATTTCGGTAAGTAAATCCTTCCAAAATGGTAATTTATCCACTCCTAATTCACGTATATTCGGGATAAGATCTAACCTTTTTGTTGTTGCTGTTTTTAAAATCATTAATATATATCAGAAACATTTTTAAGTACTCTATATCATTTTTCACTTTACACTGTTTAAGATTTTATGTTATAACTTCTTTGACAATTACCACATGACGTTCCCTATAATGTTTAAGTAAATGTTACTTGTATATTATACAGGAAATATTGAAGTTGTTAAGTAATGCTATTTCAAATATCTAGCACCTCTTGAATAGTAAATCATTATTCAAATTAAAACATTTAAACAAATATCTAAGTAGCATATGATGATAAAAATGTTTCTTGAAACTATATTTGATATGTTGAAACAAGTCATACAAGTAAAAAACTCAAATTCAAGATACAAGTAAAAAACTCAAATTCAAAAAATATATAAAGTTACAAGATTATCTTCAAAGTAAATATAGACTTTAACTTAAATTAAAAGTTCTCCATTTTTACTAAATAAAAATCTCTAATTTTTTAGATTTCTTTGAAAATAATATTACAATTTTTAACTTCTTTTTACCATAAAATGTAAAATATAAGTTTTATTAAAAAACTGTTTTTACTTTTTAAATAAATGATCATTCTGATTTAATATTATTTAAAAAAGAGCACTATATTTACCAAAAAACTGTGAGGGTTTTAGTGCCATTTTTTTGCTGTTTTGAGTCACTGTGCGTCATTTCTGGCTGGCAAAACAAACTTGGTTGGCAAAAAATTTTCTTCACTGCGAAAGCGCGAGTAAGATATCTAGTTAATATTAAGGGTCTGCGTCTCGTTATTTTTTTCCAGGAAACTTCTCGTCTCGTTACGCTTTTCCCGGTTCATTTCAAGAAAACGATTCCGAGACGCAGACCCTTAGAGAACAGACGTTATAAATCCAGTTGCATCACTAACTGCTTATGAGTCTGAAATAGAACTTTCTATTTCATATGAGGCACCTCTCGATATTGCATCTAATTATCCTGAGTTTCTATCTGAATCTATATCTTCTCCTCTTTGAGAACCATTAATTATTTTTTTAATCTTAAGTGAAAAATTACAATATTTGTAATGTTTTCTAAAACATTAAGAAAAGTATTTTTTATAAAGAAACTTTATTTTGGTTGTCAGGAAAAATATTTCTCTACAATTCAAGTAACTAAAAAGTTCAATAGCTTATTCATAGTTCATTGGTTTTTTTCAGTTTTTTTCCAGTATAAAAAAGCATACCGGGTAATAAAATCGGCGCACAAACTTATAAACTGATTATTAACGATTTTATAAAGAGGTATTTAAAATACTAATTTTGATTTTGTTTGTTGCGACAATTTTGCTTTACTATATTTGTTTTCTTCATTGATTTATTTGTTTTTTTATTTTTTTATTTATTCATTGATTTATTTGTTATACTCGATACTTGAAAGTAAAATTGTTTTAATGTGGTATCCTAATCCAAGGATCCTAATCCAAGGATCCTAATCCAAGGATCCTAATCCGAGGATTTATTTGGAAACAAATCTTTCTTAGATCAATATATTTCTTTATGTTAATTCTTTGCTAATTTTTATTTGGAGGTAGTTTAAAAATGTTTTAAACCAAAAAATCTTAATGTACCTATTATTTTGAAACTACTGAATAACAATATGTTAGATCGAACGAAATCGATTAAATTTTTGTATTTTTAGTACAACTATATCAGGTGCATGTTGAAAATCGACTAAATCGGTAAAGCTTTATAAATAAATCGAGTGACATTCGAGAATGATACACATTTGCAACCCCTGGTTTAACTTGTGTGTGTACTTGTATCACGGTACGCTCCTTCTTTAACAACCCACTTCGCTTATAAAAATGTTACACTCTCTGTCCAGACTATAAAAGTGCAATTCTTATTCCGATCTTGAATTCCGATCCCTCTATTCTTTCTTCCTTAAATTGATGCTTCTTTGCACACTTTATTACATAAACGTATTGATAAAATATGCAAGAAGGAAAAAAACGGAACGCTTATTTAAGAAGTAAATTGTGGTCAAAATCCCAAATAAAAATCACCCTAGAAAAACAGTCGGAAAAAATTGATGCCATTTTAGCTTAAAATGATTAAGTGTAGTTCAAAGTTTTTATACATTAAAGTTCGTGTAAAAAGCACGAAAAATTTAATACTAAACAAAATCCAAAAATGTCTTGAACTTCAATTAACTGAAGAATGGTAGATAGTAATGCTCTTAAGTCATAAGTGAAAAACTTAGTTTTTATATTTTTGATAAATCGATGAAGACGATTTAAACTTTATTTAAAGTAGGGATGCCAAATGCACGAGATAAGGAACATTTTGAAGTGAACAGGGCCATCAGGGACCCTAGGCTAGAAATCAAAATAATCACGATTTTTAAAATCTATGTTTTTAAAACGTTAAAAGGAAAAACATTAAAATAATTGTTAACTTTAAACCTGAAATTTTTTCCTTTTTTTCTAGAAGACTGTTTAACATTATCATCAAAGTATTTAAAGGAACATCAAATTCAATCGATGTTAAGGACAGAGAGTTCAATCTTTTCTTGTTTTGAAAATGATCGCTCACCAGTGCAATTCGAGACATCATCAAAAGAAAAATTCTCAATTCTCATTATCAAAATAATTATTCCCTAGGAGGCCCCAAACAAAGAATGTTTTACTAGTCAATATCTTTTTCAAGTATGTTAGAAATATAATCTTTTTTTATAAACATTTTTTTACTGCAGACGGTATTTTTGCCTACTACCACCAGAAGAAATAAAGACGAAGGGTGTTACCAGATTTGTTAATAGAAGAAAAAAAGGAAGAGTTTTAAAAGTAAAAAAGAATTTGTTTAAACAATCGATAACAAAGAGAAAATGACTCGGTTGTCATTTGTGGCTGTTGTAAAAAACTTTCTTGGAAATAAAAAAGCAGAAAGCTCTGCAGATTTTTTTAGAACGTTGAAAGCCTTTTGTGCTCTTGGATGCGAAATGAGCATAAAACTTCATCTTATAAATAGTCATCTTAACCAGTTTCTCGGTCAAGATGACTTTTTAAAGGAGAGCGGTTCCACCAAAACCTTAAAAGAATGGATGATCGTTATTAAAGACTTTTGTTAAAACACGATGGCAGACTACTGTTGGAGCATCATTGTTGCAAATCATTATGTTGACTCAAAGGAGTTTTACAAACGAAAGAGATACAAGCGAAAGTGTCTTCCCAATTTATTATTTTTTAGTAATATTTTTTCAAAATTAAAGTTTACGTTATCAATTTTAAAAATTAATAAAAATTTTGATACTTTGATAGGATGATGTTTATGCAATAAAATGTTTATACAAATTGATTTTTTTTTGTCATCTTTTAATTTTGTAAAAAATAAAATCTTTTAAAATATCCCTAAAATTTTCCAAACAGTTTCAAATCTGCTATTCAGAAATACTTCGGAAAAAATGTGCTAACTACCTAAAATTTGCAAAAATAAAAAAATTCTATGTAAAATTTCTGATGTCAGATTTGAATTCAACGTATCAAAGTTAGGTAAAAACAAGTGTCAAAATTAATGCAATAAATATTTTTTAACCTGTATTTTCTCATAACAAAAGTGAATTATCTTTTTGCGTGTTTTAAAGACAAGATTCTGAACTTTGGGTTTTCTCATATATTCCATTTCAAAACAAGTAACATTAAATAGAATCTTTTTTTAATTTAATTTAAAAAATTTTTTTTTAACATAATTCAAGCTTATAGGAATAACATTATTATCTTGTCAACTTAAAACTTAAAATAGTAAACAAAAACCTTTTCTCGATTATCTCCAAATAGATATTTTTGGCTTGATGAGTTTTTCCACCATTCAGATGTCACACAATTTAGAGACGATAAAAGATACGGATTCAAGAATAGGGACTAAATGTTTTTTATTAATCAAGGGCACGTGATGGCATTATTTTGGAATGTTGCAGTAAGCAATATTAATTCTAGTTGAATATAGTTCATTAGCTAAGTGCAGGGTTGATTAAAGGCGGAAATCTTCACGACTCTTTTTTTTTTTTCGCAGCCCTTGGCGTCCGACTCCCCAAAATACTAAAACTTTGACATAAAAATAGCGTTTTAGTTGCCAAATTAATTACCAAATTTTGAGTATTAAAATAAAAATTATGACTATCAGAGAATGGCTTTTTTCAAAAACTATCGAATAAAATAAGAAATTTTATAAATATAAAAAACAAAAAATATTCGTTTTGGTACAATAAATTTTTTTAATTTTAAAAATATTTTACAGCCATTTTCCATTCGTAATTCTTTTCATTTTATTACATAAAGTTAAAGAAATATAGATTTAATTATCAAAACAAAAGTTAACTTTGCTAAGTGTTTAAAATAAGAGTTAAAATTTGGGTTGTGCTTTGCATTTTAAAATAAGAAATACTAAAAAGAATCTTCTTTTTTTTTTTAATGATTAAAGTCATTAGGCCGGGTGAATAAAAATGAGCAATAGCTTTTACTCAGTAATTGGTCAGCTTTACATGAATAAAAACTTCAACAACTTTTCTTAAGCTTTTATTCACGTAAAATTGAGCAATTACTGAGTAAATTGCTTACCTTTACGCGAATAAAAATATGAAAAAAACTGCTGAACTTTTTATTCACGTAAAGCTGACCAATTACTGAGTACAAGCAGTTGCTCATTTTTATTCACCCGGCCTATTGAACTTGACTTTGTCAAGCAAAACCAAATTTTATCTAACTATTAATATCGCATTTTACGTTTCATCCGAAAAAAGAGGGTTCTCAAATGAATGTTCTTCTTCCAATTAGGTACCTCACGTTTTAAGTGCCAATATTCAAGAATATAAATTTTTCATTGACACCAACACGTGGCTCACTATAAACAATTATTTGTTATTTGCTGATGAATTCTTCTGTTTGGTATAACATCTATGGTTTGACATTGAGCTCCTCCTGAAAGAAGAGATACCAACTAGCTATTTATCAAACAACAAGGATTGTCTTATCGAACTGATTTCCAAATCATTAAAAGTTATAAAACATTTCGAACACATAAAAGATAAACACTTTTCTTTAAAACTTGACTCTTTGAAGTTTAAATGTATTTTTGTCCATCAGTAATCTTTTCTAAATTCATCACCATTCTCATCCGTCGTATAAAGAAGTCCGACATGGTATAGTCTGATCTTTGAAATTCCTTCATTGCATAAAATATCGGCTCAAATGTTCTTGCATATTCCTAAATAAACTTCCAGGTTTCATTTAATCTTCGCTCGCGATTATTTCGATTTGTCCCGATTTGTTCGTATATCGCGAGTTTTTATACTATGTCTGATACTTTAATATACGTACTACTCCATCTCAGGGCAATATCGTTGCGTGCTCTGTCGAGATCAGTAAAAATTGTATCATGTTTAGGCGCTTATGTATCTCTAACAAATTTTCTTATTTAAACAAGAGTGGATTCAAAAGGCTCTGTTACGTCTTTTGCAGCTGATTGAAGAGCTCACACGCAAAACCAGACTGATCCATTTTTAAAAATTTTAACATATCTTGATATTTGTAATTCCTTGATTTATATTGGCACCATAAAAGTAACTTGTCTATGTTATTAAAGTAAGATAGAGTCTGCTTTTGCTTGAAAATCATTCATAAGCCATTGAAAATCGTTGTCTACTATTGTACTAGATTGTACTACATAGTACACATAATCTCGTTTTTGGTAAACATTGGATTTGTCTGGTATTGGGTGGGAGCTCTTCATTTGGTAATCGTGCGCTCCATTGGTAGCCTATACTTTTTTTTGACACATTTTCCTTTCTTCTATTGATTATGAGACAGCCTTTCGATCGCATCATCTGTATCTTTAGAATTTTCAACAAATTCTACTTCAAAACTTACTCGGTCAAGCAGATCAAAATCTTCAAAATCAAACTGTTGTGCTTTCTCAACAAACTTATTACAAATGATTATTTGCTTTTGCATTTTGCTGATAGCACCAGAAAATTTGATCATGTTTTTTCCTTGATCTGAACAAGTTGAGTAAATATCATCTGCCCCTTTCCCTACTTTCGCAATCAGAGTGATTAACTGATCAGCTACAACCGTCTCAAGTTGCCGTCCGTGCTGAATTAGCATTTCCAAAGTTCCATCTTACAAATTTTTGTATACCGAATACTTGCAGAAAAACATTTGTATTGAGACAAGAGGCTGAGTCAAACATTAATGATGTATATACCTTTTCTATAACTTTTGTAAAACTCATAAGATCAGCAGCTCAAAGAGTAAATTCTTTTGCTTACTGACGATTCCATTTCACACCAAAAGCTTCTAGAGCCTTTCCAATTATCTCATTCTTTCCCATGTTATCAGCAACTTTCAGACAATTTTCTCATCAGAATCGATTTTATGAAATCTCTTACTGCATCGTTTATATTGAAGCCAAATTAAACTTTTTTACGCAAAACAAAAGTAGCATTTTCTTCACCGTTACCCTCATTATGATTGTTGTTTCGAACTCTTCCCCTTTCCAAAATTCCAAGTACTGTAACAATATCCTTGTGCTTTGAATGCAAATGGTTTTTGAGATGAGGAACATTTCCGGCAAAATTTGCTGGTTTTTGTTCTGCGCACACTTTGCATTTCCGTTTGTTATTTTCAGTCAAAAAATATTCTTTAATTCGTGTATTTTGCATTTTACTCTACATAAAACTTAAACCATCTTAATCAAATTTTTAGAGAAAAGTTTAATTAAAATATTAGGTAAAAAATTAAAAAACCATTGTTTATTACTCGAATCTTAACGAGTAAGAATATCGAATCACGAAATCTACATCTCTAGAAGACGCATTTCAAAAAAAAAATAAGAAGCTTACCTTTGAAGTTTTAGCACTAAAAAAAAAAAACTGGTGATGCACAAGATTTTTACTCTCATCTATATTTAACTCCTCAGTAAAAATCTCATACTAAGTTTCTACTGTATTTTTATGTAAAAATTTATTTTGCGGTCGCATATTTTTCAATACTTTTAAACGTTGCATCGTCGAATTAAATTTATTAGGTAGGCAGTAAGTAAAGTAATAAGGTAAACAGTTTATATATTTATAGTTGTTTAAAATATTTACATTGAGTTTCCAATTGTGTGCCAGGTTTACGTCAGATTTACCTTGATGATACAACTCATTATTACTAATTATGACTGAATAGCCTTGTTTTTCTTCGAAAATTTGATTTATCACCAGCTTTTACTTTAATAGCTGTCTTAGGATATACTTTGTTTTTTTAAAAAAATACAAACGTCGGCAATTTTCAATATCCAGCATTATATTTTTAATAATACATTCCATTAAAACATTAGAAAAAACTTAAATATTATTTGTACGAAATAGAGTCGCTTCTTTATTGCTTTTCAAGAAACCACCATCTTTTAAAGCGACTGCAAGTATTTTGAGGAGGGAGAATTAAACTAAAAACAACGACTGGGAGAAGACTTACACACGATGATTCACGTAAGTAAATGATAAAAAGGAAAGGAGAAAAATTAAATACAACTGGGAAAAGACGTAAACACGAAGACTCGTCAACCTGCCATATAAATAAATGAAAAGTTATCACAACGGGAAAAAACAAGGAAAAACTACAAAAGCTCAAAAAAAAAAAGTGTCTTACGGTTGGGAGGAGGAAGAGGAGGAGGAAGACTGAGTTTTAAAGAGAAGAAAATTAGAGTTTGAAAGTTAGAAAGTTTTTAAGAAGAATTTTAAAGAAAGAAAATTTTAGTGATTGAAAGAGAAAAAGGAAGAAGACATTTTTGATAATCAGAAGAAGTAAGAATTAAATAGAAATCAGACGAAATATTGATTAATGAAGAATAACCAGAAGTTTCAAATAAAGAAGAGATATTAAAAAGAAGAACCAAAATGACGAGTAATTGATCAAAACAGTATCAAGCACTACGAGTAAAGTAAGAAAATATCATTTGTATTTTATAAACGTAATGAATATAAGAGTGCTAACCATTACACACTAATAGAACGTTTGTTGAGTTTTGATGCATAACAGAATATACTGAGGATGGCAAACACAACCTTAACCCTTTACCGATTAAACCTTGCCCATTCCTAACCAAGTAATCAGCAAACCTTCAACCTCGACCCCAACCTTCCATATACCCTTCCATATAAACCTAGAGCCCAAACCTTCCTATCTCCCAAACCTTACTACATAGCAATAACAAATTTTTTATATTAATAAATTAATTATTTTGCAAAACAAAAATGCCGCCCTCACAGTATTGATAAAATACAGCGTTATCACAAAATACGTGTTGCCACAAAATACAAATTAGCTAGAGGAATAAAAACCTCATGGTGATCATAAAACTTTAATGAGGTTTTTTACTGGGGAGTAAAAAAAAACGTGGTTGTAAAAATTTTATACAACACTGAAAAATAAAAGAATTTCCACTGTATATAACACAATTTTACAAATTTTTATGAAATTTTCGCCGGCTGCAAATTTTTTATTGTTTATTAATAAAAAAAAATTTAAAATTAAGCTACCCTAAATCCGTATCTAACACGCATTATACACTTACAGTATTGGACAAAACATTTGCAACCAACATCGAACAATGCTAAAAAGTGTTCCTAATTTTACATGTCTTAAAAACGAAACGAACTATACTACCACAGCAAACAGTTCAGGAGTCTGGAGTCATAGCATGCCATGACATGAGCAATCAGCTGACAAGTGACAGCACACAGGCGGAATTTCGTTGACAAGTGCCATTTTGCAGCGGACAAAACAAGTGCAACTTTTTTGGTTTGTTTCATTTTCTTAAGTCTGGTCCGTGTCAACGTCACGGAAATTTTTTAATAATTTCCAGAAGCATGCACAAGCTTCCAGAAGTTTCCAGAAGAAGCATCTGGAAGCATCCAGAAATATCCAGAAACATTCAGAAGCATCCAGACGCATCTAGAAGCTTCCAGAAGCATCCAGAAGCATCGAAAAGAAGCATCTAGAATCTTCCAGAACAGGTTCACACAGGTATATTTTACTATATAAGAGACATGTAAATCGACATGTAATTCAGTCAGTATATGGAAGTCAATCAGTCAGTATTATCAAGACAGTTTATCGAAGTGAGTTTTATCAAAGTGTTTTATCGAAGAACATCAATACAAGAAGTGAAATACAACAAGTGTTTTATCACATCAATACAGTCCACACCCAACCAAGACGTTGTGTTCCACAGAGCATTATTGTATCATCACAAGGTAAATGTGACACGGTAAGCCTTGAGAAGCGTGATTATTTATTTTTATTATTTTTATGACTTCAAGTGCAAAAATGGCTCCCAACAGCCTTGGATTGGAACTAAGAAAGAAAATTATTGACGATTACGTAAATGGAATGTCACAAAAAGTATTTGTGATAAATATCGCGTGAAAAAATGAACCGTATCAAGACTATGTTCCAAATAACGTTCTACGGGGGAGTTGGCAGCAGATAACAAAGGTGGAAGACCGCGTTCCACCACTTCTAGAAAGGATTCTATGATCGTCAGGTCCGTCAAGAAGGATCCCTGGATATCATCAGTCGAGATACAAAAGCAATTAGAGCTGCCGGTATCGGACCGAACAATCAGACAACGTGCTGTTGAAGCCGGATTGTTTTCTCGACGCCCTGCAAAGAAACCGCTGATTTCACTAAAAAACCAGAAGAAAAGACTCCTGTTTGCTACATATCATATTGACTGGAATGTGCAGAAATGGCGAACTGTCCTGTTCAGTGATGAATCGAAGTTCAACATCATTGGGAGCGATGGCATTTGCCGTGTACGTCGACCGGGTGGAAAACGCCTCGATTTACGTTACTGCCATAAGACCGTGAAGTATAGTGGAAGCAATGTAATGGTCTGGGGGTGTTTTTCTGCTAACGATCATCGAAACGATAGAATAATGGACCGTTTCATGTATAAAAATATCCTGAAAGATGTTATGTTACCTCATGCTGAATGGAATATGCCAATAAAATGGGTTTTTCAGCAAGACAAGGATCCGAAACACACTTCAAAAGTAGTCAAGCAGTGGTTTCAAGACAACCACCTATCGGTGATGGATTGGCCGCCTCAATCTTCGGATCTCAACCCTATCGAGAACCTGTGGGAGATCGTCAACCGCAGAATTAATTGTGAAGGTGTTCGTAATAAGGATTAACTGTTTGAACAAATCCAAAAGGCCTGGGCAGCGATTCCACAAAGTTTCATTGATCACCTGATCGAATCTATGCCTCGAAGATGCAAGGCTGTGATCGACATCAAAGGATTCTCCACGAAATATTGATAGCGAAATACAGCTTGGTCAACATTTTGTCTAGTTGCACTTGTTTTGTCCAGAAGGAAATCAACTATATTAATACTTTTGATTAATTTATTAATTTTCGTGTACAAATAATGAACTTTGTGATGAATAAAACTTGAAGAACTTTGTCTCTTAACAGTTACATAGTTATTTCTCTAAATTGAAAAAATGCAGCACTTTTATATAAAGAAACTAAATTAGCATTATTTGGTTGCAAATGTTTTGTCCAATACTGTATGTGTGCCGACTAAGTTCTATTCTTCTCATAATGACTACTAGAGGATGTCGAAATCCTCCTGATATGTTTTGCTATGTTTGTGGATATTAGCAAAAAGTAGGTATTACATGAGATTGTGAAAGGTAAATTGTGGATAGCGTTTGAGAATGCCCATGGGGGATCAGGACAAACCATGGGCATATCATGTGATATGTGGAACCTGTCAAATTACTCTAGCAGGATGGTTACGAGGTAAAAAAAAGGCATTGGCTTTTGCCGTTCCCAGAGAATGGGGAGATCAAAAGAACCATCAGTATGGCTATTACTTTTGTATAATTGATATTACGAAGTACAGAAAAGCTAAAGGAAGGCAAGCACTTCAATATCCAGACATACCATCATCAACAGCACCTGTCTCGCATGATGACAGCCTACTAGTACCAAAACCACCACAAAATGTAAGTGTACTTATCATCATACTCTCCAAAAGTCTTACATTTAATCTAGTTAAGCATGACGTATTTACTATGGGTTTATTTTTTAATGATGTTTTGAACTCTACCGTTATTTATGAAGATGTTGAAGTTGCTATAAGTTGTTTTTTAGTTCTTTTGCGAAGGAAGATGAAATGAAAATTTCATTAGAGTAAGCAATTAGCATGTTACATTCAGAGTTAGCAAGTAACAGTAGCGAAGGCATGGAGAAAGCTTTCGTACCAATATAACGACTGTGAGGCTGAAGTCACTTTCCAAATCAGAGTGAGCTAGATGATTTAATCAGAGATTAAGGTCTAACTAAGTCTGGAGCTGAACTTCTTTCATCAAGGCTGATGGAAAGGAATCTACTACACGAAGACTGTAGGACATGTGTGTACCGGAAACAACATCAAGAATTTGAAATTTACTATGTCTTGTGAAATGATCTATGTTATTGTAAAAATGTGACTGGTTTGTTTACTTCTCTTAGACTCGAGCAAGATCCTGCACAACTGCGACTGTTCATAGATAGCTCAAAAAAAAGTCTCAAAGAAGTGTTGCTCCACAATGGAAATAAATACCAACCTTTGCCTCTTGCAAACTCGGTACAAAAGAAAAAAGACTGTGATGATGTCAAAGAATTTCTTGACAAAATTGGTTATTCTAAATTCAAATAGGATGTTTGCGGTGCTTTCTTTCAATGGTTGGCTCCTAAGAGGGATACATAAAGTACTCATGTTTTCTTTGCTTATTGGACAGCAGGGCTGATGATAATCATTACAAGAAAGTTTATTGGCCCCCTCTAGTGGAACTACAGACAAGATTATTCAATGTTCTTAAGCAGCCTCTAGTAGATTCCAATAAAATTTTATAACCCCCCACTTCATATCAAACTAGGATTGCTAAAACAGTTTGTAAAAGTCTTAGATTTTGGAGTAGAAGCTTTATAAGAAATTTGTCTGATGTTTCCAAAGCTATCTGAGGCTAAGATCAAAGGTGGTATATTGATTGGACCCCAAATAAAAGCAATGTTGAAGTCAGAGAATGTCCATAAAGAGTCATATGTTGCATTCACATCTAGATTTCTTCCCCGAAAACAAGAAGCATGATGAGAGATTTCATCTGGACATTACGAAAATGAAAAGTAAATATCAACGATGGGATACTGCTATGATGGGAGATTATATATGGTCTTTTGTCAGAAAAGATAAAAGTATGCGCTCAAGAAAATCTTGATTTCTTCCCTGAGACGTTCACTGCTCAGTCTTAACCAAGAAAAACTATTTCCAAATAAGTGAAAAGAAAATCTTGATTACCAAAGCACTTCTTATCTTGAGGATAGGGTTTGTAGTAAAGAATTTTATTGTTTCTTTTTGTTTTCACTCATATAGTACTTCCTAAATACCTTTCAATTTATGATAAAGTGCTATTTGCAATAGAATTATCCTTATTACATTAGAATAGATTAACATACTAACTTGATAGAGAAACTTTGCGCTTACATCAAGAAAATATGAAGTTAAGCATAGATAAAAACTATCGATCTAACGTAAAAACGAATGTGATTTTCAAATTTAGTTGCAAAAAAAACATACTTAAACATTGAAAAATCTAAGTAGGGAAGAACCTTTGTTACACTATGTTATTTGTGTTATTTGTGTAATTCCGCAGAAAGTTGTGTAATTTGTGTAATTTGTGTAATTTGTGTAATTTGCGTTTTTAAATTAACAAGCAATTTTCAGCTTTAATTTATTTTTATGAAAATTTCCCCCTTTGTCTTTATTACTTCGAAAAGTGGAAGGCAAAAATTTCGCTTCCAGTTTAGCGGCCGCCGCCAACTGAGGCGGAAGCCACTGTAGGAGGCCTCCAAAGCACTTATACTCCAAAATATCTTCTGACGGCTACCAGTGACCTCCAGAAAATTCTGCCTTCAAAATTGTATTTTAATAGCGGCATCCGATTGGGAGGCAGAAGCAACTGGAGGTAGAAGCCAGAACATTCTGCCGGCAAAAAAAGTTTTGGGAGGCGGCTGCCAAAAGCTGCAGAAAAAACGTGGGGGCGAAAAGATTTCTGCTGTTTATCAACTATGATTTCAATCAAACAGCTAATTATCTTACAGTAAAATTATTTTTAAAATTCAATTTTTATTTAATCTACATATAAAGACCTTTATTACACTTAATTGTAGAGAACAAAAATTTTAAAAAACAAAAACACGCACAATAATCATTTTATAAACAAATCAATACATTCTTCGATAAGCTCTCTCAGCTATTTTTAGTTTGCAATATTTCAAATATTTTTACTTCCATTTGTTAAAATCATAATTGTTTAAGGAATTGGCAAACAAAGAAATTTGTGGCAATAATTTGGTTTCAATTGGGTTGTTCATTGCTGCTTGAGTAACATTTGTTATAAACTCCTCTACTTTCTTTAAGGTTGCTGATAAACTTGAAACAACTTCCTCTGGTTTTGATAGCAGGGAATTTAACTTTTCTATAGCGGCATTTAAAATTGGTTCCAATTTTTTATCATATGACGCTCCTTCAAGCAAATTAAACGTACGTATGAAATGATGAGATAAAAGTTTACTTTCAAAAGCCGAAATTAATGTCGCTAGTAACACGTTTAGACATTCGCCAGCATTCTCCTTGCACCACCACGACTGCGCAAAGTTTTCGCTAACGTTTAGCATGACAGTTTTAATCAAATACGACGTTACAACTTTGTTATCTTTGTTTAATGGCTTCAGATATTTGTAAAACAGACTTTTAAAAATGAAATAAATGTAGTGCTGCCAGAGCGTCCATTGCTGAGTAATTTCAACCTCAGCAGCTGAGAAGGACAGTCGCCAGTCAATAGCACTATGATGAAGTTCTTTACAAACAACGTGTATCCCGTTTGAAACGACCTCTTTGATGGTATCCTGCTCGGGCCACTCTCTTTTTCTTTCAGACCACTCTTCTGCAACTTTCGGCCAAAAATGACATTTCAAGCAGAAGACCAAGTCTATCGATAATCTTGATACATTTTCTAAAAGTATTGACCAGTTTTCAGGGCTGTGTTTAAAATCTTCTGTTTCTTTCTGAGCAAAATGAACAGTTTTCATATATAGTAGTTCCTGCTGTAAGAGCGCATCCAAACCGATTAGACATCGTAGGCTTTTTATTTCAGTTTCGAAGTCAAGCAATGTTTGTTCTGCTTTAACCGAGTCTGGTTCATGAAAAAGTGTATTAAAGATTGATAAATAGTTTGCAAATTTTTTCTTTAAAGGAGTTCGAACATTTTCAGTCATTTCCTTTGCGTCAAGTCCTATAAGTTGTCTTAGAGCATAGCCTATAGTTTCTTGACGATGATCACACAAAAAATTAGTCAATAATAAGCATTGTTTCGACCATTCAATTGCTAATGTTATTTGCACAACTTTTAATTTACCTTCTAACCTTGAAGATAAAAAATTGTCTTGCATCTGTTTAAGCTTTTGTACCATTTCGTTTGCTAGCAATTCAAATTCAGAAGAACCATTTAGAACTTCGTTGATAACGCGTTTTTCAAAATCTTCAGGGTTGCTTTCATGCTCACCAGCATATTCATAGTCATTTGAAAACACTATTTTAAATGTTCCTGGAACATCGTTGGATTTCCATTCAGGAAAATGTACATGTTGTTTATGACCCCCCATCCTTTTTAAAAAATCCGGAGACTGATTGAGATAACATTTTGCACGAGATTTTAGAAATTCACTACTAAGGCATGGTTTTGGATTATTATTATAATTGTAGATGAAAAGCTTCTGAAAGTCATCCCCACACCTACTTACACACTCATCTATTACATCAGGGAGCATTTCAAATACAATATGAACAAACATAGGATTGCTCTTGTCGCACTGCTCCAAACACTTTTCTCTATTAATTTTTGAGACTTGACACATTATGTCAAATTCTACCTCTCTTTGACAGTCTTCAAAAAACATTCGTGCCAAGTGGGCACCTTCAACAGCGCTACCGCATGGTATGCTTTTTTCTTCATGGGTCAGATATGATTCATCTAAAGCTTGAGTTGAAACGTCAATGTTTTTAAATTCTTTATTTTCTTTGTCTGAAAATGACATTGATGCTGCAAACAGTTCCTTGCAAAGGGAAACTGCTATTGTGTTGGTGATATTTAACCATGCTAAACGATGCTCTTTAAGCTTTTCGGGCGAAAAGTGCCTTTCAAACAATTGGACTATGGTATCCATTATTTAAAGCTAACTATCTATATTGCTAAATAGAATTTTTTTTTGCAATAATTTACTCAATAAATACATCATATAAAAGAAAGAAATAGTAAATTCTAATAGTAATTCTAAATAATAGTATTATTCTGTTTGCTATTTCGATTTTCTGGTTGATCAAGAAGACCAGTGTTTGTTTCTATAGCTTTTATTTAAATTATATAATGCAGCACATTAGAGATTTTAAAAAGAAAACTTTAGTTGAACGCTTCCCAGTAAACATTGGAACTTTAATTGAACGCTACCCAATAAATTCAACGCTACCCAATAAAGACGTCCGGTGGACGTCTAAGGACGTCTAATGTTTACGGGTAAGTAGAAAAAATGAATCATACAACATTAAAATATAATAAACTAGAAAGATAACTAAAGCCCATGTCAAATCACTAAAAAGTTTGAATTGGTTTTGTGGAATGAAAAATTGTCAAATACGATCTTCTATAAACCAAGATGAGATCGGTGTTACCGTATTTTAGCTAATGAACTTTCACTTAAAAAAATTTTTCAAGTAAATAAACTTGGATTAAAACTAAACTCATTTCTTATTTGTTTTTAAAATGTTGTCAGATTTTTTTGTTTTATATAACAATGGCCGTCGATGAGTTAATGTTTTAAATTATATGGTTTAATCTAAGATTAAGATGTAGCTGTTCTTAATTTTAATTGATAACATATTAATTGATAACAGTGAGTTTTATCATCTAGCGATAATCTGGTGATAGGACAATCAGTTTATATATTTATGGTTGTTCATTCTACTTTTACTTATGTCATGCTACCTATATTAGTAATATTAGTATATTTATTTGCCGTATAATATTATTTACATTAAGATTTATAATATTATAAGGCCAGGACTTCAAGAAGATCGCAATGATCTTATCACGAAGCCCTTAACAAAAATCTATTTTCTTCTTCAATAAAAACATCTATATACTATATAAAATAAATATATACCGAGAATATATAATCACTAATATCATAAATATATCATAAATTTAATACTCTACATATTTCAGAAGTGAAACTCAAAATAAAAACATGACAAATCAAGGTGTAGTATATAGCAACTGAAAGTATTTTTTTAAAAAAAATCAAAAAAAATCAAGAATATTTTTCGTTGAAAAAATTATTTTTTTAATAGATTGCTTGAAAAAGGAATAGGTCAGTTCAGATGAAAAAACAAAATTAGGCCGTACTATTTCGTTCCATAGAAAAGGTCCACGATAAGATATACAAAACTGAGCTTGTTTATTTTTGCAAAAAGGTTTTTCTAAAATGCTATTATTACGTAGGTTATATTTATTTTGTGGTTTAATTTTGTAAAGGTTTATAAAAACATCGGGGGATATAAGTTCTTTACATTTGTACATAAAACACAAAACATTAAATACATTCAGTTGATAAACATTTAAGGTGGCCATTTCTTTAAAAAGCGGTTCAGAGTTCGAAAAACGATTTTTAAAATTTATTATGCGAGCTGCGTGTTTCTGATGCCGATAAAGAGATTTAAGTTTAGTTTTATGTGTACTTCCCCATATAATATTTGCATAATTGATATGACAATGAATAAAAGAGTAATATAATTGTGTTAATTGCTTTTTGTTTAAAATACCTCTAGATTTGTATAGAATTCCAATGTTTTTTGCAACTTTATTAGAAATATTATTGATGTGTGATTTCCAAGACAGATTTTCTTCAATAAGAACTCCTAAAAATTTTGTCACTTTTTCTCTTTTTAGGATGACATTGTCTATAAAAAGGTCGGGCATAATTACAGGCAGTATTTGTTTTTTAAAGTTTGGATGGAAAAGTATCCATTTTGTTTTTCCAATATTTAAAGATAGTCTATTTTTTTTGAACCAAAATGAAATTTTTTTAAGTTCTCTGTTCATATTATTAAAAAGTATGTTTATATTTTCATGTGACTGAAACAAGTTTGTGTCGTCTGCAAAAATTATAGTTTTCAAATTGGATGCTTTGCTAAGATCATTTATATATATAATGAAAAGAAGTGGTCCAAGTATGGATCCTTGTGGGACACCATATGTTATGTTCATTAATGTTTGAGTTTGGGAATCTTTGCTAAAAACAAATTGCTTTCGGTTGGAGAGATAACTTTTGAACCAACTTAGAGTTTTACCAACTATGCCATAACATTCAAGTTTTTTAAGCAAAATATTATGATCGACCGTGTCAAAAGCTTTTGACAAGTCAATGAAAACACCAAGTGTAAATTTTTGATTTTTAAAAGATTCGTTAATGCAACGTGTTAATTGAAGAATAGCATGTTTGGTTGAGTTGTTTTTTTTAAAACCGAACTGATTTTCATAAAGGAGTTTATTGGTAATTAGGTATGTGTACACTCTGTTATACATTATTCTTTCTAATATTTTTGAAAAAACTGGAAGAACAGAAATAGGCCTGTAATTTGTTACATCGGTCGAGTCTCCTGACTTAAAAATAGGAATTACTTTTGCTATTTTCAGAGAGTCTGGGAAAGTACCTTGTTTAATGGATGATTTAAAGATTTTGTAAAGAATATCTTTCATGACGTCATAAGAGTCTATCACAATATTTCCATGTATACCGTCAGGTCCTACTGATTTATTTCTTTTTAATGATCTAAAAGCTATATCGAATTCCTCAAGCGTTAGGTTTGAAAAATGTAAGGAGTTTGACGTTTGAATTTCGTCTGTTAATTTATAATTTGTTAAAGGGATTTTGTTTGATAAATTCGCTCCTACAGTGGAAAAAAATTTGTTAAATTCAGTCGCAATTTCATTAATATCATTAGTTATTTTATTTCCAACTTTAATTGCATGTAGAAGAGAGGTTGAACTTACTTTTTGTTTTCCTGTAATTTCCTTCATTAATTCCCAGATGCGTTTTAAGTTATGTTTGTGCTGAGAAATTAAATTAGAATAATAATTTTTTTTAGCATATTTTCGGAGTTTTTCAAACAGATTTTTGTAGTTTTTGTAATTTTGTTTATGTTTTTCGGATTTAGTTTTTAAATATTTATTATATAACTTTTGCTTTAGTTTCGAAGACTTTTTTAGTCCCTTAGTTATCCAAGGAGATAATATGTCTTTGGCTTTGATATTTATTTCACATATTGGAAAATTAGCGTCATAGATTTTAATGAAAGTTTTATAAAACGTGTTATAAATCATGTTTATGTTATCATTAAAGTTTATGTGATTCCAGTCTTGCTGTAGAATTTGATCTTTGAATAATTTTAAGTTAAAGTTGTTAACAATTCGCTTTTTTATTGTCATTTTCCCCACGCTTTTTATTTGATAATCTGATTTAATAGAAAAAAATATGGGAAAATGATCAGAAACATCAGTTTTTATAATTCCTTTTTTTAAAGATTTATTAAAATAGTCTGTGGTTAATGTATTATCAATTAAAGTCGAGGAATGGTTTGTAATTCTAGTCGGTCTATCTATTATTGGTATGGTACCCATTTCAAATAAATTGTTATAAAATGTTTTTATAGTTTGGTTTTCGCTATACTCAAAACAATCCAAGTTGAAGTCACCCAAAATATAACTTTTTTTTTTCTCTTGACTAGCTTTTTCTATTAGATTGTATTTCAAAAATTTACCAAGATTTTCTGTTCTTCCAGTCGGAGGCCTATAGCAACAGCTGATTAAAATGTTTTTAGAGTTTTTGTTTATTAGTTCAATTGTTAAGATCTCTTGATCCGTATCAGAAACACTCATATCGCTTCTGACTTTATAGAAAATATTTTCTTTCAAATAAAAGAGTACTCCTCCTCCGCGCCTATTATTTTTTCGTTCTAAAAAAATTTCTTTAAAACCTGGGAGAAGGAGATCAGAATTTGTTTCAAAATCTAATTTAGAACACCAAGTTTCGGTTAAACAAATCACGTTAAAACAATCGTTGGTTTCGTAAATTAAATTTAGAAAATTTTCAAAGTTCTTTTTTAAACTTCTAATATTTACATGAACGACATTAAAATAATCACTTTTATTATCCACTCCTATAAAGTTACTCCTATAAAGTTACTCCTATAAATTATTAATTGTTTGATACCAGCTTAACTTGGGTTTACTTTTATCAGGCTGTGAGATTTTCAACTTAAGAAACTTGAAATTTTTTGAAATTAAAAACGTTTATGCCGACCCAACTGTTTATGTACTAAATTGAACCTCTGCCCATTTGCTAAAACAGTTTACTGGCACGAACAGATGTGTTTTAATATCTCGTTTCTGACAGTTGAATCAAATCAATCAAACCTTCTTCTTGTTTTCTTTTTTTTTTTGAAATCGAAAGGATTTTTGACGATGGTTTCACTTGAAGGTTCTTATTTTTTTGATTTTTGAAAGTTGTTACGTTCTGAAACATAAACGGTAATGTCATTTACCGTTCCGTACTTAAAAAAACAATAGTTTATATATTAAACTTCTTTTGGACAGAGGAGCAAGTGTTTGTAGGGACAGAGAACTTTTGTTTTTGTTCAGATACTAAAAAACTTTTTGTTTAGAGAAAACTGATGGTTTTTTTTGGTTCTGTTTTGTGCCGACAAGAGGGGGAAAAAAGGGAAGAAAACAAAAAACGAAATTCCATACCGAAAAGTCGAGTTTTGTTTTTCTATGTTTGGAAAAGGAAAAGTCTTAAAGGAATTTTCGAGATGCGGACCATGCAATAAAAAGCTTTGATGCCGGGCACGTGTATGCTCAAAATTTGAATTATTTTCTTTAACGTTTTACAAGAAACCGCCATCTTTGTCTGATAAAAAGAATTTACAAATGACAACGCGGTCGAAAACTACATGATGCTGCAAAGTATAGTGTAACTCGAGGGGTAAAAATCTCATGATATCGGTAAAAAATTAATTAGAGTTTTACTAGGGAGTAAAAAAAAAGACGTGGTAGTAAAAATTTAATGCAACAACGGAATATAGAACAAATAATAAAAAAACCTTCTTAGTTTATTGTTTGGTTCGACTGAAGCGCACTTTCTAGTTTTAATTCTGCAAAAGAAGAAATACAGTTTTGTAAAAAAAAATTTGTTATTGTTACTATAGCAGCACCATAGAAATTCTCTTCAGTGAAAAATAGTCTGTTTCGATCAGAATACTTCGTTCTAAACGTTTTTAATATAGTTTCATCGCTCAACTCGCTTTTAAAATATAACTACATCCTAATATTAGATTATTAATATTAATATTAATTATAATTAATATTAAATATAATTTAAAACATTAACTCATCGACGGCCATTGTTATATAAAACAAAAAAATCTGACAACATTTTAAAAACAAATAAGAAATGAGTTTAGTTTTAATCCAAAAGAGTTTATTTACTTGAAAAATTTTTTAAGTGAAAGTTCATTAGCTAAAATACGGTAACACCGATCTCATCTTGGTTCATATCATTATTATAATGTAAAGTGTTTTTTTACTGTTTGTGTATGTGTTAATGTGTGTTATATAATTGTTTTAAAAATGTGTTTAAATATGCATATTAGGTATTTATTTAAGTATATATTTAACCCAGGCTTGGTCGGGAAAGGCGTGCGATCGCACTCTAATCTTGACCACGCATAAAATATTTATTTGTGACAACTTAGCCACGGCTCTTAAGATGTTTTGAGAACATTTCAAAAAGTATATGAAGCCGTGGGCAAGTGTCGTAACTAAATATTGTTTGCCTGGTCAAGATTAGAGTGCGATCGCACGCCTTTCCCGACCAAGCCTGATTTAACCATATATACATATTTAAACACATTTATTGTGCTTATAGTTTGTACATATGTTTATATTATGTTTTTTCTGTGTTTTCAAAGTTACCAAGTCACAGGTAAACATCTACCTGAAAATCTATTAGTGTTTTTTAGAGAAGGACTAGAACAAATGGCTTTAGATCATGCAGCTCAGTGTGATATGCACCTAGCGGCACGGTTTAAGTTAAATACTGAAAATGAAAGAGCACATTGCTATTCGCATGTAGACATTCCTTATCACTTTATATTTGATGATAAACATTGTAAATGGAAGGTTAGACAAAGGGGTGGTGATAAGCTGGTAATAAGAATGTATAAAGTTAATCCGACTGGAGAATTGTTTTTTCTTAGACTGTTACTTTTGCAAGCAAAAGGAGCAACATCTTGGGAGGATGTGCGTACTGTTAATGGTATTATTCTTGAAACGTTTCGTGAAGCATGTGTTTTGAAAGGTCTGTTGCAAGATGACACTGAATGGCAGAATACTCTTTCTGAGGCAGTTTTAACACATGCCAAAGCAAATTAGACATTTGTTTTCCATTATTTTCACCTTTTGTAAACCTGACAATCCTTTACATATCTGGAATACATGCAAAGCTTTTATGATGGAAGATTTCATTCACCCCTCAGGCCCACTTCTAATAGCTGAACAAGCTACTCTTCATTAAATTGAAAATATTATTAATCAAATGTGTTATATAAAACCATATTTGTTTATAGTTGTATATATGTTTAAATTATATTGTTTCCATGTTTTCAAAGTGGTGTGACTTGGCATTATGTTGAGCAAGATAACCTTGCCAGCCAAATGATGTTTTTATAGCAGAGGTATGACTTGGCAGCATTTAGTGCCAGGCGGAGTTACTGCTTTAGAGTTAGGTTGTGTTGTCTAGCCTTTTTTAATTATTCTGGAAACACATAATAATGTCTGTTAATGTTTAGCGTAATGTGTATGAGAGAGTATGCAACCTTGATCTTTAAATCTAGAGTGTTTTAATGTCCTAAATTTGAAGTAATTGAATAACTAATATTGAACATAAAAACAAATATACTTTTATGTATTTATATGTTTAGTAAAAAGATAAATATAGTTAACTTTAAATTGGTTTTCTAATTTTGCTTTTCATATTTTAATTTGGTTTGTTATTTTCGCTGGATTTTAGGATCAAGGGTGTAAATATTCTATTGTTATGTATTATTGTTGTGATGTTTTGTGTTGATATTCATTTTTAACAATAGACACCTTCATGTTGGTGACTATTGTTAAAAATGAATAATAAGTAGTTTCATTATTGGAACTTACTGTTTTTCTTTTGTTTACAAAAAGCCAAGACAACATTATGCTAAAAATGCAATTTAAATCTTTATTTGATTTTTTATTTTTTATTTTTTTTAATAGTATTATTAATCCTTTTGTACTTCGAAATAGATTTTATAATTACATTTTCGATGAATATTTATATTAACTGCCATGTCAAAACAGGTAAATCTATAAATAGGTAAATTGATTTTCAGTTTTTATGTGGTGTTTTATTTATTTTTTTTTTGTTGTAATTATAAAATTATAATTCCTTTTTTTTTTTTTCTTAGGATTTACGATTGACGCATTTATACGATTTATAAAAAGAAACCTGATTACCTTTTATTGTAAATTTTTGTCAGTTAAAATGATATAAATATATGCAGTTATTCAATTTTTTTAAAAATTTTTCTATTTTACGCGTAATAATTTGTTGTACGTAACTTAGGGAATCTTTTTAAACGGGGGGAGGGGAGGGAGGGGAGGGTGAATATTGTAGTTTTGAGCATTTGTCAAATATCGAGTTACTTAAATTATATAAGGTGTTTAACTAATTAATTAGCTTGGTTAGCATTTGCAACACTTTTGAGGAAAGAAAAGTTTCTTATATATTTTAAATTCTTATGTATATTAAAAAGAAAAAATTGTTATACATGTAAATCATTGTTTTACATTTTAATTTTCTGGTAAAAGATCTTCATCAAAAATTTGATTACTCTTAATAAAAATAGCTCTATTCTCCTGACCACCATTAAGGCAAAAATGGGGAAGGGAGGTCCTTTATTAGTGTCAAAATATTTGTTTTGAAAAAAAAAGTAAGTTGCTCAAATTGCTATTATGGCCCGAACCTGTTTGGAGATAATTTCGATAGATACATTTCGCGTTAATATTATTTTGTGCTATCTCCATATTTTAGTAAATACAATTTAAACGTTTTGCGAAAAATTTGATTTAAACGCAAATATAGAAACCTAAAACACTTCGTTGGAAAACTTAAATGGATGGGATGATATAATTAGCTTTCTTATTGCTACTTTGACAGAATTAAATAAAAATAATAAAAAAATAAAAATAAAATAAAAATAGAATAAAAAAAAAAAAAAAAAAGGGGGTGGGGGGGTGGGGGGGTGCGAAAGTGCAGTAGCGCCGAAATAACTGTTGGGTTCAGATCTGAGATGTGTCATAAAGTTTATAAAAATAATGTGATAAGTTATGTATATGAAACTATGCAATATATTCCTATACTAGAAACCATGGCGGACATGTAATCGGCGCACCCCCCTTAAGTTCGGTAAAACCGACAGTTTACGAGTCTGCTGGTTTGGTGTATTTTACAGAATCGGATTCGAACGGTATTGGGTTTCGAACAAGGCATGTCGACTCTTTCGTTTTTACATACTTAAGAGTGTAATCGTACGCGCAAAGCACTATGGGATGTCCTGTTATTATAGAAGTTAAACAACAACAAACTTAGTTGAAACTGTTTGTTGATAAAATTGATACTCTTTTTGACCTGATGAATTCAAGTAAGCTTCATGCAGATAAACCTGCTCGTTGTGCTATAACAGCAAAGGGAAATAACATTTTACTGTTAAGGGAACTACAAACTTGGATTAAGAAATGGAAGTTTTGTGATGTAAAATCCCAATCCCAGATAGCTTGTCATTGGGGGTTAGATGTTACAATAAACAGTATACTAAAACTATGTCAGGAGCTTCTCTCAGAAGGATTTCATTGTGTTAGCACTTCTCGCTTTAATCAAGATTGTTTAGAAAGTTTTTTTGGAACTATTCGAAGCAAAGGAGGCTGGAATGACAGACCGACAGTTAGACAATTTCGAGCAGCTTACCAGAACTCTTTATTGTTATTGTCAGTAGAAACTAGCAAATCTAATAGCAACTGTCTGACAGAAACAGATTTTAGTGTGGTATTAGATATTAATTCTTTATTTGAAAATGTACAAAAAAAAACAACTAAAGAAGAATGTTTATTTTTTGCTGACAAAAAAAAATTAATCTTTTGAACAGATTTCCTGTTACAATTCTTATGAAAAAAAATATTGCACAAGCACATACAGATTTTGCTAACTTGTTAATAAAAAGAGTTTGTCTGTGCCAACAGTGTGAGGTAGTACTTTGTCATGAATTGATAGATATTACGATAGCTAGTAAACATGGTTTGGAAGTCAATAAACAAACATACAGTCAAAATTGTTCACTAAATTTGTTATTAGTATCATTGATTTGTCATATGGAAGCAGTATTCATAAAATTTATTGAAAAATGGCTTGATACTGAAGACTTAGCTTTTAAATTATCTTCTAAAATAATAGAAATCTGTACTTTTGACTTTTTGTTTAAATATCATATTGAACATGCTTTTTATTTACAAAAAAAAAATAGTTCATATCTTTGTCATTACGAGAATTTTTTATTTTATTAAACTGTACAATCGTGATCTATGTCCACGAAATAAAAGAAGTGATAAAAAGATGAAACGTTTGCTACACAAATAATTTCTATTTTATAATATTGTATGAAAAATTATAAAAATTATATGAAGTTATATAGTTAAATTCTTTGGTTTTAAAGTTCTTTGATTTTAAAGTTCTAATGATTTTAAAAATCTTTGGTTTTAAAGTTCTAACGTTTTTAAAGTTCTTCAATAACTTTTAATTTTAACAATCAGTTAACTCCTTTTCATTATATATAATTGTGATTTATTTTGTTTTATTGATGTTGTGTTTGATTATGTCAGTTTGAATCTGATAACTTTTTTTTTTAAATACATATTTTGATTTAAATTTACTGAATGATAAAATATATGTTGTCAAAAAAGATTATTCAGACCGATTATTCATTTGTAAGCCAAATTGATGATCCTCAAATTAAGTTTCAAGAAATATTTAATACTATTGTTATTATTATAAACAATGGTACTTACAGTTTTAATAGGGAATTTCCTTATAAGTGTCGAACTGAAAATCTATTTCATAAATTATACGTACAAAAATTTGAAAGTAATCGATCACTTAGGACATTCAAAACAAAAAGCATCTTTAATTAAAAAATTATGTTTTTTATTTGTTTATGATTTGTTATTCTACCCGGGCATCCCACAATCCTCGGCAAAAAAATTACATGTTTTTACGCGAGTCTACAGGCCTTGGTTACGAACGGTACGGAAGAAAAAACTCAAAAATAAACAGTTTCATTCTTCAACTAAATTTTATACCGAAAATACTTTTTATAAACTCTAATAAAGCAAAATAAACTGAAAATACTTTTTTTTATTTCATTAAAGAGGATACTTGTCATGTATATGTTGCAAATAAAGTGTAAAGTTTTGCCAAAGATTCTCAGACTTGAAAGAAAAATACTCCCTGTATATAGCTTCATCAAGTCGACTCCACTTTAAATCACCTTTTAATCCGCAAACAAACTTCAATCTTCTCTTTATTCGACTCCAAAAGGCTTCAACATGGTTTGATGTTGCTTGGATTACAGGATCAACAAAGTTAGTTGTGTAGTTTACTCTCAGATGGTTATAGCCTATGTTTTTCAAATTATTGTTGGCAGCCCATTGATCAGAATGAATGGTAGAACCAACAGCCACCCATCTTTGAATTAAGGGAGTCAATAATGCAGCAGATCGATCCTCTACATGGGTTAAATATCCTTTTTTTATTTGTTACATCATATGCTCCAAATACCCAATGTTGTTCAACAACATGCCCTACATTGTTCTTTCTTTTAAATATCAATGACTAGTCTATTTCAACAACATGGCCAGGGCCACCTAACTGATTTATATAAGCAACATCGATTAGTTTAAAGGAACAGATGTCCCTGAAATGCTGGTACCACTGAATTGATGTATTGCTGCAAACACCAACTATATCACTGGCTGTTGTAACAGGGACCTCTGCAACCCATAAGAACATAAGTTGTAGAACATCGCTAATACTAAGTATTGTATATTAAAAGCTCTGATCTAAAGACGTCATTTCCCTTTCTTTATGGTTAAACGCTTCAGCGAACCGTATTTATTAATTATGTTTATTCCTTGCGTTTTTAACTTACTTTGTTGTCGTTATTGTAGTGACTTTATATATTCGATTAAAGCCTAATATTTAATATTGTATCTTGTTGCGGGCTCATAACAATTTAATCGAATATATATAAAAATGGATGCCAAAATATTTAAAAAAGTTCTTAGTGACGATCCGAGCGAAAATGATTATATTTATTGGAAAAAGATGCTAGCTATTTATTTAAAAAAAGCAGTTATACCAGCAGATAGTAAACTTGAAGTTTTATTTGTTTTATGCGGAGTTAAAGCCTTTACATTAATTCAAGATTCAACCTCATTCAACGAAGCAATAACAATACTTGACCAAAAGTTTCAAAAACGGTCAACGGCTATCATGATGCGTCACAAACTTCGATCGCTTAAACAACAGGAGGGCAAATCAGTCGAAAACTTTATGTGCAACCTAAAGCAGTTTGCCAGAAAGTGTCCTACACAGTCTCTCACCGCCGATCAACATAGAAGTCCATTAATATGCGATGCTTTTATTGCAGGAATTTTCTCACCAACTATTTGACAGCGACTACTAGAATCTACAGAAGAAAATCTACAGTATCGGACAAAACATGGTGGACAAACTCAAATTTAGAACAAAAGTTGATCAAAAACTAAAAAAAACTAGTAAAACAATTGAACATATTATTTTTTATGTAGTTTATTATGTTGTTAACAAAACTTAAAAGTTTTGAATCATACTAAAAATCACCAAAAAAAGTTTTAAAACACATTTTCCCTAACAAACTACATTTTTCTTTGGACAAAACAAGGTGGGCATTCAAAAAATCGATTGAAAATTCAAAAAAATTCAAAAATTAACTTGTTATTTTTCAAAAAACTTCAAAAGTTAACTTAATATTTGGTAGGACCTCCTTTACTTTTAATTACTTCTTTCATTCTTCGGGGCATAGACGCAATTAATGAGTCAACAATTCTCATATCAATCTCTCGCCAGGCCTTCTCGATTTGTTCAAATAATTCCTCACTGGTCTTCACATTTGCACGCTCAATCTTATTGTCAATTATTTCCCACAAATTTTCTATGGGATTCAAGTCAGGGCTTTGTGCAGGCCACTCCATTATGGTGATATTCTTGTCCTTGAACGTATGTTTGGGATCATTATCCTGTTGAAAAATCCATTTTAGGGGCATCTCCCATTCAGCATGTGGTAACATAACATCTTCCATTATATCTTTGTAAACAAGGCGGTCCATAATTCCATTAATTTTGTGAATAGGACCAGTTCCTAGTGCTGAGAAACAACCCCAAACTATAGCAGACGTTCCATGCTTAACACTCTTCTTGGTATATTTAGTATTGAATCTGGTGTTCTTTGGTCTCCAGACTCGCTTCTTGCCGTCGCTTCCAAAAAGGTTATATTTTGATTCATCACTAAAAAGTATGTTTTTCCACTGGTCTACAGTCCAATTTTGGTGTGCTTTGGCAAACGCAAGTCTTAGCTTTCTATTTTTAAAGGAAGTTAGCGGTTTCTTGGCAGGCATTCGAGAAAACAATTTCGCTTCGTTAGCTCTTCGTCGCACAGTGCGATTAGAGATTTGTAGTTCAAGTTTTTCGGTTAATTTTGTGGATGACAATAATGGATCTTTTTTAAGCTCTTTAACAATTATTCGATCTAGTCTTTGTGTTGTTTTTCTTGGACGTCCGCCCCGATGGTTTGTTTTATAGCAGTCACGAGATCCAAATGATTTGACAGTTTTGCTTACAGTCGATTTAGCTATATTATATTTTCTACAAATTTCAGCTTGACGTTTTCCGCTTTTAAAATCTTTAATAATATTTTCACGTAAAACACTTCCTAATTTGTCGTAAGCCATTTTAAGTTGCAATTTACCCCATATATCACGAGTTAAATCTATTTTTAGTTTAATTGAAAAAATAATTGGCCAGACGTTCCAAAATCTATTTTGTTATTTTAGAGTAATGTTAGGATAAAAGTGAAAACAAAAGAATGCGTAAATTGAATAAAGACAATGAAATCTTATAAAAAAAAGCTTCGTTTTGATTTTTCCACCTTGTTTTGTCCAAGGAAAAATGTAGTTTGTTGAAAAAAATGTGTTATAAATTTTTTTTGTGATTCTTAGTATGATTCAAACGTTTTAAATTTTGTTAAGAACATAATAAACTATTTAAAAATTAATATGTACAATTGTTTTACTAGTTCTTTTTAGTTTTTGATTAACTTTTGTTCTAAATTTGAGTTTGTCCACCATGTTTTGTCCGATACTGTAGATGTACTTTATAAAACAGCACTTACTATGGAACTGGCAGCCGAAGATGCTCTCAATTTAACAACAACAACGGCTTCCACCGTACTACCAAATTTTGCTGCTACGAAAAATCAAGCAATTATCAAACCTTGTTTTTGGTGCGGTGGTAAGTTACACCCAAAAGTAAAATGCCCAGGACGTAACTCTACCTGTACAAACTGTCAAAGAAAAAGTTAATGGTCAACCGTCTGTCTGTCAAAAGCAAAAAAAAATTACGCTAAAACAGCCGCAATTAACGAAAAATGCACAGACGACGAGGATGAGAGTACACAACTATCTTCGGCCATAGCCGCAATTAACTCACCAAGTAGATTACTTGACGTCACCATAAACAAAAATAAGACTCAAGCATTATTGGATACCGGCTCAGACAAATCATTCATTACTTCCGAACTTCTTATGCAATGGAACCTTGTCTACGACAATCGGTGCACTTCACAGGTTTCACTGGCAGATCACTCCACTCTAAAAGTAAAAGGAATTTTTCGAGGTTCATTACTAATGGTTCGCGTAAAGCTAAAAGCACAGTTTCGTGTTGTTGACAACTTGGTGGCGCCTGTAATTATCGGAATGGACGTTCTGTCACAACATTCTTCCGTAATTATCAGCTTTAAAGGAAATAAAGAACCACTCAAATTTTGTCTTGCTACAAACAGCATGATATGTAACACATATGCATTAATACCTGGAGTAGATATCAATAAAATTAATCTCAACGAAATCACGACGGAGCAAAAATATCCCATTTTTAACTGAAGAAATCAACCGCATGCTAAAACAAAATATCATTCAAGTAAGCCGCAGCCCTTGGCGTGCTCAATGCTTTGTGGTATCTTCAGGGCACAAAAATCGCTTAGTTATCGATTATTCAAATACAATTAACTTACACACGCCATTAGATTCATACCCAACACCACGAATTGACGACATGTTACTTAAAATAGCAGCCAATAAAGTTTTTAGTACTATTGACCTCAAATCAGCATACCATCAGGTAAAAATACGACCAGAAGACTATAAACTAACTGCATTTGATTATTGGTAGACTTTACGAATTCAAAAGATTACCTTTTGATTGCACTAATGCTGTGCCAATCTTTCAACGAGTAATGGACGAATTTATCCAAACCAAAGAGCTGGAAAACACCTATGCTTACCTTGACGATTTGATTATTGGTGGAAAAGATGACCATGAGCATGACATAAACCTAAAGAGGTTCCTAAACGCGGCTAAAGATGTCAATATAGAGATAAACATGGAAAAGAGTAATTTCAAAAAAACTCAAATATTGAGAACGGTACCATAAAACCCGACCCTAAGAGATACGAAGCCTTAATGAATATGCCAGATCCACGAACTTTACGAGAACTAAATAGAATGATTGGATTTTTTGCATATTACGCCAAATGGATTCAAAACTGCACCGAACTAACTCTGCCACTTATTGAAGCAAGGAAAGATTTTTCATCTCGGGGCCTAACCACACATGCCAAATTAGCAATCAAAACGCTTAAAAATAAACTAGTTGAAGCATGCCTGGCTAGGGTGGTCCATTTTAAACTTTTTTTTGAAATTTTAACCGGGGCTTTTACCAGCGATGACATTTTATCTAAAAACGCTAAATACCAAAAATTTCGAATTTAGAACGAATTTTACATCCCCCACAAGACATTGGAAGTTCAAGTAATGAATTGCGCAAGTGTTGCGCAAAGTTTTTACTAACAAACTGTTGTTTTTTCTTAATGGGGTTCACACAATTTATTTGACAATCACTAAGGAATAATTCTACAAAAATTTGTAAATTTACGACTTATTGTACTTATCCCACAAGAGATTTGTTTTAAAACACCACAGATATTGCGTAACATAATTCAGTTTAGTTACTCTTATTCCAATACATTTCAAACATTACAATATCGATACTTTCGTTCCATTATGAATTTAATATTGTGAAATTGCATTTAAGGAAGTGATTAAGTCTTAATTCTCTTGAGACAACAATAGTTCTTAAAAACTTGCCGCAACGTTAATAAGTTTAATTTACAACGCTTTAAATGAACCTTATTCTGTATCATTTTAACGTTGCAAAGTATATATCTAAACGTATAGTCAATAACAGCGCTTATATTACAAGCTTCAGTCTTGTATTAAACCAGGACAATGGCTCCCATACTAAAGAAGATTGGTAGACCTAGTAAAAGTTTTGAAAATAATGTATCTATTGATGCAGAAGAGTCAGTACTTAGATCAGGAAAAAAACGTTCACTACATTCAACATATTCCAGCCGATAAAAAAAGCAGACGTTCTTCTCGTTTAAATCATTGGATTGTTGGTTTTTCCTTAGAAAACTTTAAAGGAGGAAAGCTACCATTGAATAGAGCTGTATTGCAAAAATATCTTTTTGAGAGAGAAAAAAATCCTAGAAAAGAAACAAGACTCATTGCAAATCATCTAGTTAGCGAAATTGTTGAAAATTTTTGGTTACCTGCTCGTATTCCAACGAAGCATAACAAGAAGGACTGTGCTGATCAGGTTGTCCGTTTGGTAAAAGAATATGAGACACTGAAAAAAAGAAAGAAAAGTAAAGCAAAAAGCTACATCTTTTACAATTAAACTGGACAGTCTGTTTGATATATCACATACAGACACTTACACATTGCTGAAACACTCTGGTAACGACGAGTGGCTTATTGACTGGGAATTTCTAAAAAGCCAACGAAAGTTTCCTCAAGTGGGCTCAATGGCTGGAGTTGACAAAATACTTGCTGAAAAAGAGCCACAACGCTACATCAAACTACAGTATCAGGAAAGAAAGAAAAGAAAGGAATTGCTTCATATTAAGAAACAGCAACTCAATGTTTAACCATTACTGATAATAATGAAGTCAACGAGGGCGACAAATTTTCTTCAGATATTACGCAAGAAGATGAAAGAGATAAAAGTTTTTCAGTGAAAGAGAAAAAAAAACATTGCAAATCAGCGATAACGATGAAAATTTCAAAAAGAGAACTATTAAAAGAAACGTGTACAATTGCTGATGGATCCGGTATTAGTGAAAGACAACAGCTACTTATTTTGGGAAAGACTTTAGCATTAGGTGGAGCAGCTTTAAACGATGTTACGCTTTCTAAATCATCAGTTCATAGAGCAAGATCAGCTAACAGAATTGAAGAAGCTAAATTAATTGAAAAAACTTGGATTCCACCTGAATATTTGGAAATTCATTGGGATGGAAAAACTTTCAAGCAAGCTGCTGGAAAAAAGGAAGAGCGACATGCTGTTTATGCAGGGCCACCTCCTAAATTGCTAGGTACTCCTAAAATTGCTGACGGGACTGGTCAAACGCAATGTTGTTCAGTGATGAACCTAGTTGATAAATGGCAATTAAAAGCATCTGTTGTTGCACTTGTCTATGATACAACATCTGCAAACAGTGGAGCATATAATGGAGCTGCAATTCTAATTGAGAAGCAAATTGGTCGTTCTCTACTCCGACTTGAATGTAGACATCATATTCCAGAGCTCTTTATAAAAGCAACATCAAATGCTATTTGTGGTCCGAACAAATCACCAAGAGTTCAGTTGTTTGAAAGGTTCAAAGAAGAATTTCATAACCTTAACAAGAATATAAAAGAACTTAGAGTGTGGGACTGGCCTCATGATCAAAATAGTTTTTTATTTCAACAAGCACTTGAAGTAAAGAAATGGGCAATGGATTGCTTGGAGAGAAAAACATTCCCTCGTGAGGACTATCGCGAACTAGTGGAGCTTACTCTATTTTTTTTCGGTGGACATATTAAAAGAGGTTTCCGCATTCGGTATGCTGGTTCTGATCATCATGCAAGGTGGATGTCAAAAGCCATTTATTATACAAAAATATTCCTACTATCTCGTACTTTTGAACTTACTGATGAAGAAGCAAGAAAGGTTGAGAGGATGGCTGAGTACATTTGTCTTTTTTACGCAAAGTACTTTCTTCAATCTGCTATTACTTCTGCTGCTCCAGCTAATGACCTGCATTTCTTTTATTTAATGAGGAAGTTTAAATCAATCGGCCTTGAAAGTGCAGAGGAAACCATCAAGTCTTTTGAAAGACACCTTGGATACTTATCTGAGGAGCTAGTAGTTTTTTCCTTGTTCGACGACTCTGTGAGTTATGCAGAAAAGACTATGATGGGTCAGAAACTTATAAACTTACCAAGACCTAAAGTATTTACTCCATATAAACCGAAGACTCCGATTATTATTTGGCGCAACGAAGAAAAACCTTTTTTATCGTCTTTTATTGGCGAAAAGTCATGGTTGCTTTTTCATTTGTTAAAATTAAACAGACCCCAAGAATGGCTAAACGTTCCATCAGAACATTGGAACAAATTCGAGGACTTTAACGCCGCAAAAAAATTTGTATGCAATCTTTCTTGTGTCAACGATATTGCAGAGCGAGGTATCAAGCTTATAGGAGACATCAAAGACAAATGTTTTGATCCAGTAGAAAGAGAACAACTTGCTCAAGTTGTGGAAAAGCATCGAAACAGCTTTAAAGGTGCATATTTCTCAAAGAAATCAATTGAAATTAATTTTCAACAAACAAACAAATAAAATTTCAGTGAAGTTATTAATTGTATACTTATTAGTATTTCAATAAATCTTTTGTGGGATATGTACAAATAGTCGTAAATTAATAAAATTTTGTATAATTGTTTTCTAATAGTTAATAATTAAATTGTTTAAACCCCACTAAGTAACTATAACAATTAGTGAATAAAAAAGTTGCGCAACACTTGCGCAATCCGTTATTCTAACTTCCAATGTTTTGTGGGGGATCTAAAAATTGTCCTAAATTCAAAATTTTTTGTATTTAGGGTTTTTAGATCAAATTTTACTACTAGTAAAAACCCCGATTGAAATTTCAAAAAAAAGTTTAAAATGGACCACCCTAATGCCTGGCCTCCCCTGACTTTAAACTCCCGCTAACTATAGAAACAGACGCTTCCGACAAAGCCCTTGGAGGTACATTACTACAGCTAGGCAGGCCAGTGGCTTTCTTTTCAAGAACACTAACAAATGCCGAAAAGAAACATGCGATTGTTGAGAAAGAAGCTGCAGCTATAGTGGAATGCTGCAGAAGATGGAAACATCTAATCAACTCGGTTCCACTCGTTAACATTGTAACAGACCAAAGATCAATATCACTTATTTTTAGCAAACAGGGGTCAACGAAAATCAAAAACGATAAACTTACTCGCTGGCGCTTAGAATTGGCAGACGTCAACTATACAATCTCATATAGACCGGGCCACGAAAATACTGCAGCTGACGCCCTCTCCCGATGTTGTTCATTACAAAGTACCTCAAGAACATTACACTATATCGACTCCCAACTATGTCACCCGAGAGTTAAAAGAATGCTACATTATTGCAAAAGCCCAAACTTACCTTATTCGACCACAGAAATTAAGCAACTAACTAAGAACTGTACCACATGCAACGAAATTAAACCACGTTTCTACAAGCCTCCAACAGGTCGTCTTGTTCAGTCAACTAGACCGTAGGAACGTTTATCCATGGACTTTGTTGGTCCCCTACAATCCACTACAGCAAATAAATACATGCTCGTGATAGTTGACGAATACTCACGATACCCATTTGCGTTTCCGTGTAACGATATAATTGCAGATACTGTTATACGTCATCTCCTCAGCCTATTCTCATTATTTGGTTCACCATCTTCAATACACAGAAATCGGGGGACACAATTTGAAAGCGTAAAACTTCAAAAATTTCTTGAAAGAAATGGTGTCATCAAAACCAGAACTACTCCCTATCACCCACAAGGCAATGGGCAATGTGAAAGGACAAACGGTACTATATTAAAAGCAATTAGTCTAGCCCTAAAAACATTAAATCTGGGAAAAGAAAAGTGGGAAGTAGTCTTACAAATGGCTCTATCTTCAGTAAGAGGACTACTTTGTACTGCCACCAATGAAACACCACATCAAAGGATGATGAACTTCCAACGTTCATCCATTGTAGGTACCGTACTACCAGATTTTCTAGCTTAGCAGGATTCTGTAATCCTTTACAGACGGCAAATCAGACAGAAGGGAGATCCACTCGTTGACAAAGTCCAGCTGATAGAAACAACATCTCCCTATTTTGCACGCGTCAGATTTTAAAATGGCAAGATTGACACAGTATCGACCAGAGATCTTGCTCCACTTCTGGAGAATGACTCATCGGCAGAATCTAGTAATGCAGAGCCGGTCCAACAACAATCCGTTGAATTATGTAAAGACCAAATATCTATTGATATTAATACCTACAATCAGGAAAATCAAAGGCGGCACGCATCAAACGGAACCAGTGAAATAGTTTTAACCCCACATAATGATCTTGAGAACTCTTCAATGGATGGCACCACAAATATCAATGCACCAGAAATAGGCACACCCGGCCAGTTTGTTTCTCAAAGCCCTGCTACCGTAGAAACACAAAACAAAAAATTTTCAAGATCCGGACGAAATGTTAAAAAACCAAAATACCTAAACGATTACATCACTCATTAATTCAAAATTCTTATTAAAAAAAAAAAAGAAGCGGAGAAGGCTGTTGTATATTAAAAGCTCTGATCTAAATACGTCATTTCCCTTTCTTTATGGTTTAACGCTTCAGCGAACCGTATTTATTAATTATGTTTATTCCTTGCGTTTTTAACTTTGTTGTCGTTATTGTAGTGACTTTATATATTCGATTAAAGCCTAATATTTAATATTGTATCTTGTTGCGGGCTCATAACACTAAGTGAAGAAGAACTTTGAAAAAAACCAATTCTTATTGTTTTTGTCCTCTTACATTTGCAACATCTCCAGATATGTTTATCCTAAATGAAAAGTAAACTTGATAAATCTATTTATCTGATAACAAAATTAATACAAAAAAGTTAAAGCTTAAAAAAGCTTTGTTTATCTTTATTATTTATATTAAACAAAAAAAATCAAAACATAAAAAACCTTTAAACAAAGCAAAAGTAAACAACAACACTCATTAACTAAAAGTTTAAGACTTTTCAAAAATATTTACTTGACAGCGATTATACTTTTGAACATTCATAGCATGTCCACATTCACAATAGTTCTGAGAATCCATTATTCTGTGGTGCTGTAGAAATCTTATTAAATATTCTTTATTAATTAGTTCAATAAAATATGTCAGAGGAGACATCTTCAAATGTTTGAAAAAGTTAAGCTTGAGTGAAATATTAAAACGTAATTAAAAAGATCGTAAAGAATTTCCCATAAATCGTTTTTTGCAACTCGTATTTAACTCGTAAACTGTCGGTTTTACCGAACTTAAGGGGGGTGCGCCGATTACATGTCCGCCGAATTGGCTTCCCCAGTAACACCCGGTAGAGGACGAAAAAGAATTAAAGAATGGCAGAAAACAAAAGATAAGAGTACAAAATATAAAATGATCGATAAAGTGCCAATACTAAGCTGCCAACATCGTAATGGCCAGTGTAGGGCTGGTGACCTAGTTTCGAAAGATTTACAAGGTTGGTCTCTTCTAATATTAGTAGATCTACTATTAGACAGTAGTCTAATAGTTATAGTTATAGTAATATAATCGAGTCTAGTTATTATTGAAAAAAATAACTTTTTGTTTTAAGGATTAGACCTTTATATTTTATTATTAATATAGTATATATTTTATTAGTTTTTAATAAAGTACTATTGTTTATTATAAAAATGGTTTTATATTTATAATATTTTAATGTTAATATTTAAATTTAATATAATAAAATTGTAATATAATTTATATTATATTTAATTATATTTTCTTTTGTTTTTAGGATTTTTCGATGCATTTTACTAATGTGGAGAAAAGATTGAGCAAGACAAGTTCATTCTAAGGCATGTGTCGAGTAAAATGCCATCTAGAAAAAGACATCGTAAGGCATTGCAGACTAAAACACGCCGGCAAATACTTAACTACACTGTGCGCAACAGTGCAGGTGACCTAGTGCCTATATGTTCTAAATCATTTAGATCGATTACATGTTGTTCTGCAGACCGTATTCAGAGAATACAGCGCAACTACGCCCAGAATGAAAGCTCTGTTATTAAAGAGACCAGAGGTGGATCCAGACAGAGTCTCAACGATATAAGGATAACAAAAAGCATCACAAACTTCATCGCTACCTATCGATGCAGAGAAAGTCATTATGGGAGAGGCTAAAGTTTGAGGTCGTATCTTCCCCCAGAGCTGTCTATTGCCAAAATGTGGCGTACGTGGAAATCTAAGCATCATGAAAAAGCTTCGTTATCAAAGTTTACTCGAGTGTTCATTTCCAAATTCAACTTAGGCTTTGGAAATCCTAGAACTGATGTCTGCTCTTTTTGTGAGACAACGAAAATGGAAATTAAGAGTGCAAGCACACCAGCTGCTAAGCAAAAGCTTATTACTGACTTGTGAGTCCACAAACTGCGTGCTTCAAAGTTTTTTGATCTGTTAAGAAATACTCAGCCTAATACAATCACTATTTCCTTTGATATGCAGCAAAATCAACCACTTCCCAAGCATAGTGTAGGTGAAGTTTTTTATGCTCGCCAGGTATGGCTGTACAACCTTACATTTGTAAGGCAGGGTGCAAAACAAGACAAACAAAATGTGGACATATACACATGGCTTGAGACTCAAAGTGGACGCGGAAGCAATCAAGTAGCTTCTGCATTATTGAACTACTTAGATAAGATTGAAGATGAGTGCAGTCAAAATGAAGTGAGTCCTAAAATTATACGCCTTTTTTCAGATGCTTGCTCATCGCAAAATAAAAACTCTGTTGTAATGAGCACTCTGATGAATTTCATTAAAAAAAGTAAAGTTTTTACAAAAATTGATTATTTTTTCCCTATTTGAGGGCATAGTTATATGCCTCCAGATAGAGTGTTTGGAAGAATAGAGAAAATGCTTCGGAAAAAAGAAAATATTCTATCCCCAGAGGAATATTATGATATTTTTTCTGAATTTGGCACTTTACACGTATTTGGAATATACTGGGAAATGTTTGATTTTTAGTTGGTAACAAAAAATATTTTAAAATCAAAGCTACCATTCTTAATAAGAGAACAGCGAGTGTTAAACTATACTAAAACTGCACTGTTTGTTCAGACAACCTACAATGCTGAACCAACAATGGTAACAGTTTTGGCTAAGGGGAAGAAAATCGAGGCGCTTGAAAAGGCTGTTAAAATAACCCCAGAAAACAAAGTTAAAAAAGTTAAAGCTGATGATGTGCGAAAACTTATGTCATTTTTTACTATTCCAGCTAATGCAGCACTAGTCAATTCTAGGTCGTTTAGGTTGAAAATTTCAGGTTCCTTACACAAGACATTTGAAATCTCTGTTATAATCTTCATCAGCAAATGAAGTTCTGGAGGAGGGATTACATCAAGCACATACATCTCTCCAGACTCAACCAGGAGACATGGATGTATAACATTCTTGAAGAGTTGCATAGAGCTTTTTTTAAATCCACTTTCAGCAAAGTTTTTATACAAGTTTTTTAGCATATTAAAGGTTCTCAGTTCTCCGGGATTTATTTTATCACCATCACAAAATAAACATGAATATTTTCCCCCGTGTCCTGACAAACCTAAAAAACTATGTTGAGTAATTTAAGATCTGCAGCAAGGTAAAACTTTAAATCATTTAGCTTTGTTTTTTCTATAAGAATTCGAAGATTTGTGTGGTTTTCGCAAACATTTTTGGCAAAAGCCAATATTATAACTTTGTTTACTCCAGTATTCTTGGTTTCTTTGGATTCATAGTTTACTTCTCTGTTAAAAACATTCATAATAACTTTCAAAGATCCTTGGCCACTATCTATTCTTACACGAATAATAACATTACCAATTTCAAGTATCCTAGCAGTGCAAACATGATTAACCAGAGATATTGGATCTTTGACATACACTAGATCTTTCATGACGGTTTCAATAGTTTCATTTTCTTTAACTTTTTTTTTGGATAAAAATTCCACTTTTTCCACTGAGTAATAGTTATCTAAAGCACGTGACAATATCTTAATTTTTTTGGAAGAATTAGATTCCACACCTAATCTACCCAAATCTTTTATTAATTCCATTGCTATTGAGTTAATAGTACAGTCTGACATATCATGCTTTCTTTTGATATTATAGAAAGTCTGGGTAGAGATAGTTTTAAGGGTTGGCTTTTTCCCAATCTGCAGACATAAAGGAGTTCCTCCAGTCGACAAAGTAACAGTGTTGTCTAACTCATTATTTTTAAATTGTTGAATTTCTTTCAGAGATTTGCTAAGTACTTGCTCAACTGTTTTTAAACCTGAAAATTTGGAAATATGTTTTAGGATTACATAAAAATTTAGGTTTACAAAAAGCTATAATTAAGCTCTTACCTGTTGACATTAGCAGTATTTTTAGGTTCTGTACAATGTCTCTCTTACTACAGGGATGTCGAATTCCAGATCCAATTCTTTGATAACAAGTACAACAAATTTTATCTATAACCTCCTTTGGTACTTCAGGTTCATGAATGTTTATGTTTAATACATCCTAAATAAAAAACTATACTTATTTAAAATATACTTATTTAAACTATAATAAAAATTATAACTTTATAAATGTTTTAAACGTAAATAAATAAACTACATATATGAGTTCTTTATAAATTACCTGAAGGTTTATGGATTTGGATTTATCTCTTGACATGATACAGAGCGGGCAATCACATGTTGACACTGTATCACCTATATTTATATATATAAACAAATGTTCATTTATGTTACCTATAGCTTTTATTATATGAATAAGTAAGTACAAGTACAAGTATTACCTTTAAACCTTGGAAGTAATTTTATTCTCTCTGATGTGAGCAACCACCTCTCTAAAGTAACCAGTGATAAAGATTCCCCTTTTTTAGCACAGTACAAATAAATCTTGCAGCTTGGACATAACCCAACAGGGTTGGAAAGAAGTGTCGGCTTATAGTTAGTGTTGGCATACAGTTGAATCAAGATTATTAAAGGATTTCCAGTTACCAGTTCAGTACATTTTAAGTTCTTATCACCACAACAAACACATATAACTTTTCTTGAAGAGAAATGATCCCTTGGTTTGTTTGGCATGTTAACTATATTAATTATAGGAGTTTAATTGCAAATAAATAGGCTTTTAACTAAAGCATATACATACATACATATTAAATTTAGTAACACTTTGACTATTTTTACTTTATATGATCATATCTTTTGAACACCAAGATATTTATAAGTTTGATTTTTTTTAAGATGGTATAATTTTTTTTTAAAATAAATAAAAGGGGGCAAGGGGAGGGAGAAAGAGTTGCCCTGATCCCCTTTAAAAAATGATTTTCTCATTAGGACGTACACCAAACAATTTGTTCTTTTCATAATATTGTCTGTATAATAGTCCTGAACATCTTGTAATAAAAATTTTTTAAGTAATCAAATTTTCAACCTAAACGACCTAGAATTGACTAGTGGCAGTTTCATTTTATAATGATGTATTGGGAGCGAATGTTGAAGGAGAAGGAGAGGAAGTTCAGATCTATGATGATATCACTGAATCTTTTTTGTAAAAATTTCCTATAACTGATGTTTGTTCTATTATTAATATTTTTTGTTATATTTTTTTGAAATGTAATGTATTTTTATTTTCTGTTCATTGTATCATTTAAATTTGCTTTATTTGACATAATCCACATATTAATACTATCACATCACTATTAAGACGTGTGTCTTGTCAACTACTATTACATGTAGATACTTTATATTTTATTGCAACTGTTAATGTTCTTGTTTATTGTGTTTTGGAAAATTTTTCAATAAAAAGCCAAAAATAATACATTGGAGATTTAAACTATTGCATATTGTTGCAATTAATGTTGTTATTAATGTTATTCTGTAATAATGTTGTTTAAAATTAAGTATTTTGTAATCATATTAAGCTTTCAATCACTGCATTTGAAGAATGACTGTAAATAAATACAAATAAAAAGTTTAATGTGATTATCTTCAATTAAGATTATCATTAAAGGGCTTTAGTCTAAGTTCAGTTATTTTTTAAAGACAATACTTACTTTATGTAAAATTAAAAGATGTTACAACACAACAACCAACAGTTATAGAAGAGTTTTTTAGCTAGTAGATTTTATAGTTCAACCAAAACTTGTTAAGTCACATGGACTTACACAGTTTTGGAAAAATCAACACATTTCAGGGGCGGATCTAGGGTACGTCTAATACGTCTTAAGACGTACCCAAAAATATCAAAAATATAAATTATACTATATTCGATTATTAATTGAATTTTAAAAAAGTATATATCGTTAGTAGTATATATCAATAAGATTTAAGTACTACGCTTGCGTTTTACATTTACGGGCAATTGTGAAATAAAAATACCAATGGTTCTTGTTTAAAGCGATTTTTAAAACGTATATAAAAGTATCTTAACCGGAGGTTTAAGCAATTCTTGATAAATAATATTTACCTAAACAAATCAATAGACGTAACCAATTTTATTTTAATATATAATAAAAAATCTTTTTAAATTTTTATTTAGCTTGTTAAAAAAATAATTGAAAATTTTCTTTACTTATAACAATTTTTGGACGTACCTAATGAATAACACCCTTAATAAATTTTTGACGAAATCTATTATTTTGCAATCATCAGGAGGTAAAAATAATAATAATATTCTATAAGTGATAAAATACATCAATAGACGTACCCAGTATTATTTCATTATATTATTTATCTTTATATTTAATTTAGTTTCATTATTTATTTTTTAAATATTCTGTTTTTTTTTTATAAAAAAAACACTGTCGGACGTACCCTAACCAGTGGCGTACCTAGGGTAAATAGCGCCTGGGGCAAACACCGATCTCGCGCCCCTCTTCCCCCATATAAAGTGCTTAATTACAATTTTTTAATAAATGATGACACAAACTTTATTTTATATAATATATTTATTTTATATGATATATTATTTCTTAATTTATTTTATATAATTCTCGCTTATTGTATCGCAACCAAGCCTCTTTTGCGCCCCTTTCAGGCTGGCGCCCATGGCACGTGCCCTGCCTGCCCTACCCTAGATACGCCACTGACCCTAACACATACACCCTAATATACATACGAATAATTCAAAATAGCCACCAATCTTTTTAAAACATTATTTGGCATAAAGAAATTATTAGCATACATCGCGTTACATACGTTGGTCTCAGATATATCGTTGTTGCTGTTATCATTCTTTGTAAATGCTATGTTGTAATAATTATAGTGTAAACGTTTTTATTTTTTGAAGTTTTATGTATTATGCAAGTTTAAATAGAATAAAGATTTTAAAACTTACTTTTGCTATGCAAAATGTAAAACTAAGATTGCGGCATCTAATTTCTTTATATAAAATTCAATATTTATTATTATAATAAGTAATTATTTTGTTATATTTATATTTTTTATGTTTGTTACAATATAAACATAATAGATAATTATTTACGATAAAAATATAAGATGTGTAAAATGTGTAAGATTATAATTTAAAAATGGAATGTGAAAATATTAAGCTAATTTGTGAGTATAAATAAATCTAACTTGTCAATATAAATAAATTTCTAAATTTTATGTAAATATACGATTTTACTATGGTAAGATGTCCTAGTAATATCCTTGCGTATTTTTTTTATAAATACAGAGTTGTCACTAGGGAAGAGCGGTGTCTAAACCCCCACCCCCTACAAAAACTTTATTGAAAAATTAGTCGGCAAATTCAGACTTGTATTAGGCAAGTTTTTAACTATAGTCAGCAAACGTCAGTAAACGATGACTTTTTTTTTTTTTTAGAAGTAACTCGGCAAAAACATACGTTATTTCCTCCCCCCCCCCCTCCTCCTCCTTGAAGATCTTTTCGGAATGGCCCTGTGTATATATATGGTGTATTAATCCTTCCCCTCTAACTCCGGAATTGTGTGTGTGGGGGGGGGGGGAGAAAAATTGCTCGTGGAAAAATCAGATGTACCCAAAAAATTTCCTGGATCCGCCCCTGCATTTTAAAGGGCTTAAAAGTGGCTTATAATAAACAAAGTTTTACCAAAGCTTAATTATAAATGAAGTGTAAGTAATTTGAATGTTTTCTTATAAAAATTTACATGTGAGTTATGTAAACTTATAAAAATTTACATGTGAGTTTTAGTTTTTTCATAAACAAAAAAACCTAAATATCTCAAAACTACAAAAATGGACTTAACAAGTTTTTGAAAACTGCTCTTCAATTCGCTCTATGCAGCCATATGCTACTCGGAGCGCAATACTTTGTACGCATGCGCTAAATTTTTTTTTTTAAAAAAATGTTGTTGATGTTAACCCTATTCCTATCCCTAACCCTAACTACGGACCTTCGTTACAGAATGAATTTTTACTTAGCGACCAATTTTTCATTACTTATCTTGTTTTTTAAAATCGTCTACATTGATAACCAGCTTTTAGGCTGTTAGTAGTGTCTCGGTAACTTAATTTTATTAAGAAGTAAGTAAAATGAAAGGGGAATATTATTTTATGATTGAAGAGGATCTGGCGCTAATACACTTTCGCACCACCTCCGAATTTACTGATTATAGTTGCAGATTCTTAAAGATCGTCGTTTAAAAAGAAAAAAAAAGGTATTCAACAACAAATTTCATCAAAGTAAAGGGCTCGATCTCGAAGTTTTGAAAATATACACACAAAAACGCTAATATTTGCCAACGTAACCAGTTTACTACTGTTTTGTTTGTAAAACTGTTTTGTTTATTAAATAACCTGGTTTTTATTGTCATCACGCATTATAATATTCTTGCGCTTCGTTGTTTTAAAGTCATTAGTTATAAGTCATTTACTCCTTATTTTATTACTATAATAGGAACCAGTCTTTTTTAAAGTAGAGTTTAAAGGCTATTAAAATTTTAAAAACGAACACTTTGGACAGGAAATATCTTATCTTGCGAAAAAAGATGTGATTTTGTGTGTATTTTTTCAAAACTTCGAGATCGAGTTAGAGCCCTTTATTTTGATGAAATTTGTTGTTGAATACCTTTTTTTTTTCGTTTTAAACAACGATCTTTCAGAATCTGCAACTAAAATCAATAAATTCGGAGGAGGTGCAAAAGTGTATTAGCGCCGAGGGTATATAATTTTTGTCCGACTTAGCGAATGTCCGAATTAAGCAAAGCTCTCGTTAAGTCGGACTTTTTGAAAATGTCCGACTTATTGAGATTTCGAGACTTATCGAATGTTATAAATATTATGTACATATATATTGAAAAATATAATCTTTTGTGAAATATATATTTTTGTATATATAATATATGCTATAAATTAAAAAAGTCCAAAATTGATGTTTGTTTCAGTGACTCGCACAATTCTTTTTCAAACAGCTTTGAAGCATTCAAAGCTGTTTGAAATTATGCAAAAGTAATTATTTTCGAACGATCTAAGTTTTGAATTTTAATTGATATTTAAATAATGTAATAGTAATTAACAAATAGAATTTAATCGAAGCTTAACTATATCGAAAACTCTCCGTGAAAATGTTTAGCTATGTTTAATTATATTTGACGCAAAAGTATTTTATTTTCGAGCGTTTAGAGTTTGGAACTTTGACTGAAGTATTGGAAGTTTTGTTATTATACACACTTATATACAAATTCAAAATAAAAGTCCTAGTTAAGCGAAGTTTTTTGTCGAAGGGACCCCAAAAAACAGTACGAGTTAGCGAATGGTCTGACTTAACCAGGGTACGACTTAAGCGGATTATTTTACAGTAAGTTGATAGAGAATGTTCAAGGGGAATTGAAATTCCGTCCGACTTAATAAAAGTCCAACTTACCCAGGGTCCGAGTTAACGGGATTCAACTGTATTTAATTTTGAAAAGGGGCGATTTACTCTCATATGAAAAAAATCCTTGAAAGAGGAGATTTATTGTTTAAAAAAAACTCGACAAAAGTAAAACTTACTCTTATAACAAAAACTTAAAAAAGGGGAGAATTACTCTCATATGAAAAAAATCATTAAGAGAGAAGATTTACTCTTTCAAATAAAACTTGACAAAAGTAAATATTAATCTTACAGCAAAAACTTTACAAAAGGGGAGAATTACTCTTCCACAACACCAAATAGGTTTATTTTATTAATAAAATGATTCTCTTTAATAATTTAATTTTGAAAAGGGGAGAATTACTCTTATATAAAAAAAATCCTTAAAAGAGAAGATTTATTGTTTTAAAAATAACCTGATAAAAGTAAAGCTTACTCTTAAAACAAAAACTTTAAAAAAAGGGAGAATTACTCTTACCACAGAACATCACCAAAATGGTTCATTTTATCAATGCAATTGTTCTTTTTAACTATTTAATTTTGAAAAGGGGAGAATTACTCTCATATGAAAAAAATCCTTTAAATATGAGATTTATTGTTTCAAAAAAAACTTGACAAAAGTAAAACTTACACTTTTAACAAAAACTTTAAAAAGGGGAGAATTACTCTTCCATAAAACACCACCAAAAAAGTTCATTTTAATCATTAAAATGATTCTTTTTAATAATTTAGTTTTGAAAAGGGTATAATTACTCTCATATAAAAAAATCTTTAACTTAAGGATTTTTTTATATGATCTTTAAAGCTTATAAGAGGAGATTTACTTTTTTATGGGACTTACTCCCACTATCGATATTACATAACAACTCAAAAAACTAAAAACCCTACCTTCATAAGGATTTATTTCTGCTGCATTAACAAATGATAATTTATCACTAAGCTTGTTAAACATTTCTTTGTTTAATTTCACAATAAGTTTATTTACTTTAACAACACCAGGAATTCAAAAACTTTACTATTCACGACAAATTTTCATTTTTGAAAGTAAAGAAATTTTTTCAAAATTTCACTACTTTCAAGCGAAAGTAGTGAAATTTTTTCAAAATTTCACTATTTTTCACAATTTTTTCAAAATTTCACTACTTTCGCTTTCATTACCTCCTCGTATCCATCTAGTCGGCGTGACGTCACGCTTAATTGCGAAATAAATTAACCATCTTGAATGGTTAATTTATTTCGCAATTAAGGAGTTGTTGTGTTGTAGGTTGCACAGCTAATTGTAAAAAAAACAAAGAACTTAAATTTTATCGCATTCCTAAGAATGGAACAGTTAGAAGAAAATGGTTAAATGCGATAAATCGTGCTGCAGATAGCACTTCGTCGAGCAAACTGTGGTCTCCTAAATCTTCGAATGTTTATGTTTGTTCAGCACACTTTATTACTGGTAAACAGCATTTCTTAAGCTTTTTGTTGTATATACTAAATAAATTTCAATAAATACTACTTGTTTAAAAATTTTAGGTAAAAGAGAACTCTTTGAGAAACATCCCGACTCAGTTCCTTCAGTTTTTAATACTGCAACAATAAGTTCTCCTCAAAGAAACGTCAATAATAACATAATTAACCGAGTCAATAGGAGGATATATAGACAAAGTAAATATTATTGTCTGCTTTGCTGTCACTTTTTTTAATTACTCTGACATTGTTGCACTTTTCAATTTTTTTTTTTCAGAAATGAGTGTTTCTGCATGCAAAAAACTATTTGCTCAATCAATAAGTGACGAAATATTTTTCAGAATTTAGTGTTTCGTTTATTTAATGAAGATGTTCCAGTCCAAGATTCTAATAAGAGTTATATAGAAGGTATTGATTATTTAAAAGTTATTTAAATGCAATATAAGTCTACATAATATTATATGTATTTTTTCCTATTTTAAAGAAAAGAGTGTTGCTGTAAACATCAATATTCAGCAAAGTTCAACCAATAGCCTTTTAAATTCGGAAATAAGTTTAATTGAGAAATGTGAAATTGACATTGGAAGACATGTGACAACTTCGGAAAGACAATTATATACTGAAATAAATAACCTTCGATTAGAAAGAGATTTATTTATGTCAAAGTGGTTGTCAATAAAAGATAGCAACTGCAGTTTAGGAATAAATAAAATTCGAGCCCATCCTGATAAGTGCAATATGCTTACTGGAGTAAGCCTTCCAGTATTAGAAAAGCTGTTGTGTTTCCTATGCAAAGGAGCTCAAGAAAATTTGTTAAAAAAATTGGATTTGGCAGATCAAATTGTTTTCTGCTTAGTAAAGTTAAGACACAACATAAACTTTGACATGTTATCATTTATGTTTAGCTTTAAAAAAACTACTGCATTGGATAACTTTTGGAAATGGATTGACATTATGTATGTAAAATTAAAATTTTTAATAAAAATGCAAGATCGAGATCATATATATGAAACAATCCCTCCTGTTTTCAAGAAAAAATACCCAAGACTAACATAAATTATTGATTGTTTTAAGATTTTTGTGGAATCACCATCATCTCTTATGGCAAGAGCACAATTTTACAGCCAATATAAAAAACATTGCACGATTAAATGTCTTATCTCATGCACACCTCTTGGAGCAATTAACTTTATTTCCAAATGTTATGGTGGGAGAGCTTCAGATAATCAAATAACTCGAGAATCAGAGTTTACATCTAGCAAGTTTCATATGTCAGGTTATCAAATCTAATCAGATAGAGGCTTTACTTTAAAAGACGATTTTGCAGCTGGAAGTTGCTCTGTGTTAATTAATCCAGCCTTTACAAAGGGTAAAGCACATCTCTCTGCTTCAAAGGTAGAAACATCTCGCAAATTATCATCTGTAAGGATTCACATAGAAAGAGTTATTGGGCTGTTAAAAAATCGTTACACCATTCTTCAAGGTGTATTGCCTTTGCGAACTGTTAAAAACATAACTGATGAAGCTACCTCAGTTACTCTTTCTAATTGTGACAAAATTGTAACAGTTTGTGCTGCTTTATTAAACCTTAGGGAAGGAATTGTGTTCAATAAAGATGTTTCATCCTAAAATTTTTCTTAAAACGGCTATTTTCATAGCCCCATATCTCAATAAAAGCATTATTTGACGTAGAGAATTGTTTACGTTAAATAAGCAAGGCCGTCGTGAAGGATGATGGAAGGGGGGTAGGGCAAGCGGTTTGTTGTTAGGGATTATCTTTTTCCGGATATTTTTCTCAACTTTTAGTTTATCCGCATATCGAAAACGTTTTCCATACTCTCGAGTCCTTAATACAAGGGTGGGTGGGAATAGTATAAAAAGTAAATAAAAGTATAGAAATAAATTTATTATTAAATGTAAAACTGCAAATTAGATTGTCTACTTTGCAGTTTTACATTTCTAGGTATGGTAAAATATTGGTCATACCAATAAGCAATCTGCTTTAATATAGTCTTAACATAGCATTAAATATTTTTAGGTAGTTGAGTGTGGTGTTTGACTTCCGCTAAAAAAGTATAAAAAATTTTTGTAAATATTTCCGTACGGTTTATACGGTCAAAAATGTGATAACCTGTTAACACGATTTTTCAGTAAATTAATCGGTTCGTACAATTTCAGTAAAGGTGAACTTCAAGATTACACAGATTTTACAGTTTTAGGAAGCTTTATGTTTTAGAGAAGATTTTACTCTCATTTTACATCTCACACTTAACGTTTAGTTTGTCCAAGATAGATAAAAATCAGTTTGAAAAAATAATAAACTTGCGGAGAAATATAAACATAAAATACAGTAGTCTTGTTTTAACGTAAAATACTGTTAAAAACAAAGAAAAAACACGAAATGGTACCCATATCCAATTTCTTTCTATCGATCAGATAATCAAACTCTTTTACTGCATATTTCCCGCAATCTCAAAGATAATTAATCTAGATAATTAAAGCTAATCTGTAATCGTTTTTTCGATATTGAATCATATGCCTTTATGTTTTTAAAAATGTGTGGCTATGAAAAAAGCCGTTATTCAAAAATTTGATAATCTTTATTTCAGCAAAATGATGCTTTTTTCATTTCATTTCTCAGCATTCGCACTGCTCCATTATTGCATTAGTTTCTAAAAAAATATTTAAAAAATGAAATAGTAAAAAAGTTTTTTTGCTTGCTAAAACTATAAAAAATATTTATTACTTTTTTGTTTGCAGACTTTTTCTTGTATTTACAGCTATTGCAATACCATACATTTGATCTTGGCACTGATTTTAAAGATATAGATTTAAGATGAAACCAGTTACCACATGAACCACAGACTACCATTGTGTCGCCATTTTCTGACCTTTTATATTTACAAATACAACACACATTATCATTTTCATTGATAGTTTCATTTGATATTAAGGCGGGCAACTTCATTCCTGATTCAACTTCTCTAGTTACTAATTCCCTCAAAATAAACATATTCCAAAAAATATCACATTTGTTAAACACAGATTTGATAAAACTGCTGTCAGGTTCAATACGTAAAACTATAAACTCACTGGGTGTCCATACCATAAAATCACAATAACTAACTCCAGTAACTCTCATTTCAAGCTGAACCTGGAAAAAATATTTGTGCTGTTTTTGTAAAAAATATTTCCCATCTGTATTTACACCAACATAAAAAACATCTTTCAATATTTCTTCTTTCAAAGATTTATCTTTTAAAGTATAAGGACATTCAATTTCCAAAACACCATGCCCACAACAAGTGCAATAAACAGAAGCATCAGGAGATGCTGCATACCAAGGTTTTTCATAGTCTATACAAAGTCCTAATTTTTCAACTTTCAAATTTTGATGGACAACAATCTCAGAAAGTGGCACTGAATTATGAGATTTATTGTAGTCTGAATAAATTTGTGCATGTAAAGTCAATGCATTTATCTCATTTTCTTGTCCCCAAACAATTGGAGGACTTTTTATTATTACATTCTTTTCAGAACAAATATTTAAAATTAATGATTTAGGTGGTGTTTCAACTCTAGCATAATAAACTTGATACAAAAAAGAACCAGTTATTCGGCCTACTCGTACCTGATACCAAGAATCACACAATGATTGATTTCGAGTTGCTTCTTCAACATAGACAATGTCATCAGAATTGATTTTTAAAACTTTTCTTTTCTCATCATAATAGGAACTTAACTGCTCTTTATCTAGAGATTTATAGTTTTCGATGAAAAAATTTCTAAGAGATAGTGGCAATTTAGCCACAACAGTAGATCCTAGGTGAATAAATTCATCATCGTAATCTTTGAACAAATGAAGAGCAGCTGTTTTGGGTTGTACACTTTGCAAACCTGACAAAAACTCATTTTTTTCAATATTGGTTGGAGAAACAGGCATTTTCCTAAATTTTTTTCTTTTAAGTTTTTCCTTAGCAGCATCAGAATATAAATTGATAGATGAACTGGGGAACCAACAATATTTTTAATAAATGTTTGATTCCATTGACATGGTAAATCAGTTGGTGTGGACGATGTCATTCCAATGCGAACAGCAGCTTCAATTTTGTATAACATTGCAGCTACATGTGAGCATGTTTCACTAAGGCTGATAAAAAATTTAACTATAGATGTAAATAAAATAAAAACATGTTTGAACAATGTCATCGCATTTGAATAATTTAAAAAAAAGGTTCACAAAACAAGAGTTTCTAAGTGTTAAATTATCATACTCAAATGCTTAACAGACACTTACCCAGCCTTACAATTACAGTGAGCAGTCACTACATTACCAAGTAAATCAAGAGCTACCCAAGGCTTATGATTAGGAGATGTGGTTCTATATGAAGGTCGAACATCACATTTTAAGATCATGATATCTTGACTTATTTTCATGTGAACAACAGTTTGTACCCAACCTTCTTGAAAGTACTTCCAAGCCTCTAATGACTTGTAATTTTCCATAGCTTCTGGAGATAAGATGCCTAAACGATGTTGAAACTTAAAAACAAGTGTAAGCAAACATAAATATTCACAAAGCAAAAATAAATATTCACAAAACAAACATAAATATTTACAACATCAGCCAATCAAACTAATAGATATTTGAATTAAATTAGCTTTTAAACAACTATTTAAAAATATTCCTTACATGGAGTCTTAATCAGGTAATGAAAAAGATTATGATAACTTAAAGAAGGCCATTGACTCGGATCTTCAGTCCAAGAATCGGCTGGATACTTATATGGACACTTGTCCAATCCTAAAAAGAAAATGCTGTTCTATTTTCCTTTTTTTTTTAACTAAAATGGTTAAAAAAATTAACAGAAAAGCTAATCACCTAAAAGACTTATTTTTCGCAGATATCTTTCTGCTGCTTCTTTTGATAAACTTTCATAATAATTGAAAGACATTATAATAACTTTACAAGCGTTTTCTTATCTTTACGTGTAAAATAAAATAATTTATTTTCCCTCATTTCAATGGTTGAGATACTAAAACATCCCTCAAAAGGAGGTCACTCCGCAAAGTCCGTAAAAATTACCGTAAATTTGATCAAAACACGGCCAAGAATTTTTGCACTTTGTACTTTTACGTCCGTGGATTGGTAATGGAAATGAATTTTTCAAATTTGATACAACTATATTGAATTTTGTGAAACGAAGGTTATTAATGTTAGATTTTTTGCTGCATATTTTGCTAAAAGATTTTTTTTTTTACGATGCAAATTGGACTAGAGGTAGGCCTAAACCCGAGTATAATCCAGTAGTTTTGGCGAAACCGATAATTAGACTAAAAGGTTTCCGCCAGAAATAGTTTTTTGTGATACTGCGCAGACATTTTTTAAAAATAAAGTTAATAACAATTGAATGTTAATAACTATTGAGATGTTACTTCTGGTATTAATATTTAACAGATTGTTTTCAATGTCAAATCTTAAATACAAATACAAGAAAGTGTCTACATTTTTCACTAATAATCATGTCCTGTAGCCAGGGAGTCGACTATAAGCACTATACTCATTTGTTCCTTCCACTCTCCAACTTTGTTATCATCTTCATTCCCCTGTTGAAAATTACCCAGTACCGTCTTCTTTCTCCGTTACCGCATCCATCCCCGTAAAACAGTAAGTATTAAGGTAAAATATCTGATTTGTGAGAATTAAATCAAATAATTCACTTCTTAAACAGACTTTTTGCGGGTTAGTAAATACCAAAACTGCTGCTCCCATTTCACGGAGAACTCAACTTATTAAAATCTTGTTGTAACTTTGTTGAGCGCTTTTCTAACGCTACGAATACAAAGATTGTAATCTTTTTTGATAGTTTAAATTTTAACATTTCAAAAAATGGGAGTAGTAGGAGAAGGGGACTCATAGAAAATTGGGAATATCAGACCAACGAAAGAAAAAGAATGATAAGAAAAATATAGATCTTTAAAATATCATTTTGTAACAAGTAAAAATATAAAATAAAACCATGTAAAAAATGCCATGTAAAACAATATGTAAAATACTTACCAAATGTTGGAGACTTTTATTTATTGTATATTTTATTTATATATTTTGATTCATTTGGGTTCCCCCAGTTCTTTTCTAACTGGAATTCCATTTTCCTTTTTGGTGGCATTTGAAAATTTCTTTAAGACCTTTGCCAAATCTTCACAAACTTCACTGGTATCAATAGTTGATTCATCAACATCATATGTTAAGTTTTTTATCTGATTTAACATATCGCGAATTTGTGAAAGAGTTGAAGTTGTTACAACGGTTTTTTTTATCGAGTCATTAAGTGCCGGAGACAAACACTCTCCGTATAACATTGATTCATCACCAACTTCACATGGAGTTGGTGAATTGATTGGAATGTATACAGTATTCTCATCATCATTATCCAGAGTCAGGAAAGGAGAATTTCTATATAATGATGACAAAGAATTCCATGACCATGTTTCAGGAAATCTTATAAATACCAGGAAAAAATGCTTGCATAAATATGCAGATTCACGCCAACTTTTGCAAGAACATTTTGGCATCAATTTGTCACTTCCAAAATCTACAGTATAACTTTCATTATTACCTGAGAAACTGTTTACCGTAAATACTCCATGACTTTGTGGCCAAGCTCCAGTCATCTCAGAGTCATTAGCAAGTGCAATCTTCTCTAAACAGTTTTTGATAAAATCATGTGGTCTGTTGAATAGATTTTCAGGGACAGTTGTATTATAGAGTTTATAGCTGGAGTGCATTTTAAGGTTCGCTTCTTTATAGCTAAATAAATTAATTAAAAAGCTTAAATTCATAAAACTACAGCATTTACTTTTGCAATACATTTACTTTTGCAATACATTTGCTACTCTTTACATTACTATTTTATTTAGTTTAATTATGTGCTAGTATATAGACACGCATTACTATTGCAAATTAAAATGCTCGTATGTATGACATTATAAAAGTATATGTATATATGTAAAACTATAACTTTTTATCTAAATTATAGAATTCCAGACAAATTTATATTTTACCATACTGAAACTACTACTGTAAACCTATAAAATATAAATGTAAAATATAAATAAACTAAAAACAAAGTAAAGAACTTCTCTAGCTTATCAGGAAAGAATTCTTCAATTAGGATTGTGAGCATGCTAGTAATTGAGGAGTTTTTATATCGTTGAAGGTATGAATATTTAAATGATTGGTTTTGTCGTTCTACACCATTATTTGTATTGCAATTCACCAAAAATCTATCACTTCGATATGCCCAAACCCATCTCTATAAACATACTTGATAATTGATAAATCTAAAACTATTACATTTCTCTGTATCATACTTATAGTGTCATATCATAATTGATAAATCTAAAACTATTACATTTCTCTGTATCATACTTATACTATCATATCATAATTGATAAATCTAAAACTATTACATTTCTCTGTATCATACTTATAGTGTCATATCATAATTGATAAATCTAAAACTATTACATTTCTCTGTATCATACTTATAGTATCATATCATAATTGATAAATCTAAAACTATTACATTTCTCTGTATCATACTTATAGTATCATATCATAATTGATAAATCTAAAACTATTACATTTCTCTGTATCATACTTATAGTATCATATCATAATTGATAAATCTAAAACTATTACATTTCTCTGTATCATACTTATAGTATCATATCATAATTGATAAATCTAAAACTATTACATTTCTCTGTATCATACTTATAGTATCATATTGATACTGATAGTTAAACACCTGACTAATTAATTGATCAGATGTTCACCTTCTAAATATTACCTCTTTAATTTTTAGCCAGTATCTTGAGATATACTCTTTGAATTTAATGAAGTTAGCACCCCAATAATCAGAGTTTAAACATCACTTAACAATGTTTCTTTCCAAGCGTTAATCTTCTTTAAAAGACATTCTTGATCTATCATAGAATACCTAAACACAAGTAATTAAATAAGATTGAACATCTGTATGTTAAATCTTATTTAATTATGTGTAGGTATTCAATAATAGATAAAAACTACCAGCTTAGCAACTCTCCTATCGACCTTTTCTATAAGGTTAAAAAATATATATTAAATAGATTAAAATATACCTGAACTTGTGTTGTGCTTTTACAATATGTGATCTTATAGTTTTATTTCTAGGAAAAAATCTTCTATTATTGAAAGGGGGATTTTGATCTTCAAACATTTCTTTTACTTTAATCCTAAGCAATCTTTTCATTTCCCTGAGATTTAAAATTCCTTCTTTCACATATTGTTCAATCTGAATTGAAAGTTGAGGATCTATCATTTGGGAAATTAGCTCAATCTAAAAGTTGTTTGAACTGTTTATCAAAAAGCTGAACTTAAGACGATACAGAATAATATGATATATTTTTATAAATTGGAAATAGAAAATATTTTATTATACCTTATCCCCAACTGGATGATTTTCATGACAAGACAAATCATCTATTACCAGCACTATCTTTCTAATGATACTATCTTTCTCAAATGACCCATTCTTGATACTATCTCTGAGTAATTTTGATGCATTTTTTCTTCGCCATTCAGTTGATTCTAAAATCTATAAATACAAACTGACTTCTGAATTAAATGTGAAAATCTTAAAATAAAACAAAAAATATACTTAGAAACAAATTTAAAAAAATATATTTATATACATAGAAACAAACTTAAAAAAATGATAACCTTAAATTCTGGGAAAAGTATAATTTCTCTCATAACAACTTGAGCTGGGCACATAAACTTCTTGCTGTCCTGAAGAACTACATACTTTTTGTGGTAATGAGGATCAGCAATGCCCTAGTTTGATAATACCATTTATCTATTATAATGCAGATAAGTCATATAGAGAATATTGATTGGACATCATCATCATCATATCTTTTTTTGTTTATTGCATTCATTTTGTGTGCAGTTATTATTGATGAATTATTAATAATAATATTATGTGTTAAATAGCACATTTCAGTAAATGACATTTGTATGTATGTATGTATGTATGTATGTACATATGCATGTATGTATGTATGTATGTATGTATGTATGTATGTATGTATGTATGTATGTATGTATGTATGTATGTATGTATGTATGTATGTATGTATGTATGTATGTATGTATGTATGTATGTATGTATGTAATGTCACAAAAATCTTTTGAAAAAATGTAAAACCATTATATGCATACAAAATCCAAGTTTGAATTTGCTATATAACTTAATTTTAAAAATTTGTAATATAAATTAGCAATTTACCTTTTTTTTATTTTCTTCTCTGCACTTCTTTTTGGCTGCTAAATTTCTATCAAATCCATGATGGCAGTCCAACACCTTTGATGTTGAAATCATGTAAGGTGTTCCAGAGAATGGAACGACATCATCTTCCCATAACACTTTTCGACTTTTTGCAAACACATTATCTACAAAGATAAAACCCAGCCACCAGCCAGGCCACTGATTGCATACAAAAAGTCATTATACTTTAAAACTGAGAGTTTATAAAATACGCCCAAATAAATGAATACAGATTTATTGTGATATAAGCAATATCATAAGCACATAAACAACTTAAAAGTCTCAGGTAAAGTAGGTACATGGAAGCCTGTGCTCTTAGAAATGATGTTAGAATGGAAAGCTTTTAGGAATTAGTTCTCCACAATAAAAAAAAGCCTCTAAGAGAAAGAGAGAAGTTAAGAAGAATAGGTAGTGCTCATTGACAACACAACAGTGTTGTCACACAGACACAACAGTGATGGGAAGGATTGGAGGGAATACTAAATCAAATAGTTCCCTTTGATAAGATTGGTAACTTTCTGCTAGTTTGTGTATGAAAAATCATGCAACAAACTAGCAGATAGATTAAAATAAGTTTCAATGTACTTTTTATTCTTTTGTAACAATAAAAACCTACTCAAAAAGGTTGATAACAGCATAATTACTTTTTAATTACATCTTAATAACAGAAAAACAATTTAAAATAATAAAACCTATCTTTCCGAAATTTTTTCCGACTTTGAAAACTGCATATCGTGTAGTTGTTTGCAGTTCATACTGTTTTAAGCAAAATGCAGCTTCATCAGGTAAATCACATACAAATACAATTTTTATCATATTCCCTAAAATTAAAAAATAAAAACAACAAAAAAACAAGAACTTTATCAATACATCATAACTGTTGAGGTATAAAATGCACATATCTTAAAATATACCTTTCTTAATTGGCAACCAAAAAAGGGGCAAAAGTGAAAACAACTTACCTACATTAACGTATTCACCTGTCAGGGACCCAATTTTCAGGTACTTCTGGCAATTGTGTCCTAGAATTTGGAATATAAAACAGTTATTAGGGTATCACCACATTAGCATATATATATATATATATATATATATATATATATATATATATATATATATATATATATATATATATATATATATATATATATATATATATATATATATATATATATATATATATATAATAAAGAAACTATGTATGGTACTTAAATTTCATGGCTTACAGCAATCATCAGCCATTAAATACTATGTTAATTACATCTAAATAACATACATATAATACATCAACCATGAAATACTAATTGTTACAGGTGTGTGTGTGTGTGTGTATATATATATATATATATATATATATATATATATATATATATATATATATATATATATATATATATATATATATATATATATATATAAACTTGGTTAAAGTATATCATAACAGCCTTATAACATTAATTGAAAAATTTGGACAATTTTTCTTCTTTATTGCTGGTGAAAATAACAGACATTAGTTATTGGATATTAACTCCAACAGCTATAATTTGATTTTTCAGGAAGTTGTTTAAAGTGCACATATTTTAAGTTGCTTAACATTATTATTATCATCATTTTTTTGCATTATTTTATTATTACTAATAAAACAATACGAGAAGAAAAAGTTTAATAACCTTTGAATTCATGCTCACTATTATCATCACTATCATCTTCATCAGTACTTTTCTGGATGTCATCATCTCTGTATACATTTTCTAAGATACCATTATCCGATTCCATCATTTTTAAAATTTTTAATTAGCGATTTTGTGTGTAACTTTTTTTTGAAAGAAACTTAACATGCGAATAAAAAATTTACGGTAATTTTTACGGACTTTGCGGAGTGACCTCCTTTTGAGGGATGTTTTAGTATCTCAACCGATTGGTTTTAGTATCTCAACCCAATATAATTACTTTTATTGCGCAACTAAGTCACGTGATTCCGACTAGATGGTACCATTAATCTCCAGCTTATGCGTAAATTCCTACACAATGGCTTTTTTTTAACAAGACATTGTTTGATCTTTTTTTAAAACAAGGCATTGTTGGTAAAACAAGACATGGTTGAATTTGCATAATTGTATTGTTCTCGTACGATAATAGTTTTTCTATATTTTTTCCTGATAATCCTTCAACTGCAACTATCAAACTTGTGCATTATACTTACAACTTTTTGGAGTGTATATTGTACTTACAAATACGATTTAACTTATAGATTCTGATCATCTATTGTTGAAACTGAAATCTACTTTTAGAAAATGGATAAAAGTAAAAGGTATATTTTGATTAAAAAATTATACCGAGATTGGAAAAAGTTCGCTCGATTGACTGGTCTGGAAGATTTTAATCTTGATCAAATTGAAAATGATTACAAAGATCCTAAACGAAAAATAAAAGAGGTTCTCAATAAACTCTATCAACGCCATCCCAATAATTATATGGTTGTTATTACTAATGCTTTGCAAGATTTAAAAAGAAACGATGTGCTTCAAAACCTAGGTATACCCATTAATAAGTTTTATTCAAACTAATTAAATTTAAGAATTGGTAAGAACAACTTGAACTGAATGAAATCAAGTAAATAAAAATGTGCTTTTTATCATTTTCTCACAATTTTTCTGCTGTTAAGTACCTAAATCAATTAATCACTTAATGGCAAAATTATGTAATTTTTATGCCCCCCTACAAATTTAATGGTTTTAGCTAAATTAAATAATTCATTATGATTAGAGGATTTTTTTTTTCCTCATTGCCAAAAATAAATCCACTTTTACTATTTTAATCATTTAGCACTTTTTAAACCTAAGTCAAGGTACCTAAGATTGTTTATATTTCACATGCATATTAAAAATATATATTTTTTCTATATTTAGTAACACATAGAAAGATAGTGGTTCAAAAAGCTCAATCCTAAAAACTTAATAAATCAACAGTTTTTTATGTGAGTTTAATGGTTACTACTGATGAAGTTTACTTCATTGCCAGTGCTAAGTTCCATTACTTCATAAAAGTGGTCTTTTATGGCTGAGTAAACACAGGGTTTTTCAAAGTATCCCCAAAATAATCAGTTGTATTTCGTATTCAGCACTTTATTTCCCAATTTTTCTTTGGTAGTTCTTTCTAAAAAGTTAAGGAATGCATCTAACATATCAACGAAAGAAGTCTCGGATCAAATGATAATTTTGAGTTTAATACCTTTAAAATTAAGTTTGCATCTAAATCTAAATTTTTCAGTATTTGCTTTTCTATACAAACGAAAATCTAAAACAAGCAGAGGGAAAAATAGTTACTTAAAAGTATACCATAAACACAGAAACAATAACTTATTACGACGTTTGTTTTTATTCAACAAATAATTATTAACATTAAGTAAAAAATCCCAAATCTGAGGCTTTTTAGCTCATTTATGCTGAAAGCTATTCTTTCGAATGAGATAAGATTATTGGACTTGTGGTAGTTTGAAGATAATAGAACTGATATTGAATAACATTTTTTCTAAAAGTTTTGCAGGTATGATATAGCTGAGGATTTGTAACTACCTTTTTGAAGGCTCTTCATTATGTTACAATAAAAAGCAATATGCAACGTAATATCCATGCTCTAACAGCTTGTGTGAAGATGGAGGCACAATATACATACCATTTTAATTTGCAAATAGCTCTGAAGTCATAAAGCAATAAGATAAATTGCTAATGTACTTTTTTTTTACCGTAAGTTCAGAGTCTGACGATTATCATTAAAAATATAAGGAAATATCTTTTTTTATAGCCTTCTTGGCTGTGTGTATTCCCTATGTTTGTTCTTTATTTGAATTTTTTCTACCAAATCGAAAAGATATCTGTATTAGTTTTTGCCTGAAACAAAATTGATAATCATTTTATGCCACAAACAATTCTTACACCTTTTATTCTGATGCAGCAACTTAAAAGTGAAAATCTTAAAATTCAAGTTTTTTCATAAGAAGTTTATTTGCCTAAAACAAAAAGTTTGTTCATTTCAATTCATGTAGCATAACTAATTACAAGAGTGGAAACAATATCACTCAATCTTATCATCCACCATGGCCATCATAACTTAAAACTTATTCTTCGTAGATAAATGTTGCAAATTTAAATTATGAAGGGATTAACTGAATTGATGGAGGTATTTCTAAAGTTTCAAAAGCTGTATTAAAAACAAGGTCTCTTTTTATCACTCCCAAAACAAAGTACTTACTAGAAAATGTTAAGTTACATGTATTTATTTCATCTGATTACTAGAAGTGTCCTGACGGGAAATTTTACTACTTTTTTTCCACTTTTAAAACTCAGCCCATGGCCTTTTAGGTCTACAATAACCCCATGAAACTTTTTATACTACTTTTGAGAGTTTTATTTTTAAAGCTCAGCAGATGTTTTTCGTCTTTATATTTTTTTTCTAATACTTCTCTGAGCTTTAATATCTTGCATGTAAAAATTAGTCATGTTTCATTACTCGTGAGGTATCCTACACTAAGTTACATTATTAACTTTTTATAGAAAAGCAAGCAAAACTTTTTTTTTTCGCCGTATTTTTTTTTCTATATTTAACCATCCTAAAAATCATACATCTGTAATTATTATGAAGAGAAGATAGTGCTTCATACCACAAACGTTGTTTCAAAAAAATACAAAAGGATTACTAAAAATGGAAATTTTGAAAAAACTAGACTTTTAAAACAGACGGACATTTTAAACAGAATTGTTTTAGACCTACGTGTTTTGGCTTTAAAAATCATTTGATGTCTATCTTGTTAACTGTTTGAATAACCTCGCCCAAATTTTTAAATTATTGCAGCTATTCGTGAAATGTTATCAGAATAAATATGTGACCGGCTGGGAGAAAAGGTACCATTAGTGCGGTCACTAAATAATGAGAAAATCACTAAAATACATGTCCAGGTCAAGTTGTAGCTCTTTTCATTCTCAATGTTTTTGCTATGCATGAACTCTGAGGAATGTTTTGCACAATTTTTTATATTTTTTATATATCACTAATTATCTATTGTGATTGAAGAAATGGCTGATTACATTATCTTACTTTTTTAAAGCCGCTATTGCAAAAAATTCATTTTTGAAAAGTATTATTTGTAAATTTAATATCTCTGGTATTTGTCGAAATCTCATTTTGATTTTTTTTAACATCAATCCCAATAAATACAGTAAGCATCTTGACACTCTTAACTCCATCCCGCATTTTTGATACCTTTTCTCCCAGCCGGTCACATATTTATTCCATATCGGCGAAGTTACTTTACAAACTAAATGAAATAAAGATAATTATGCTAAGTTTACATTCTACATAATTGTATAAAAACAAATGGCATGAGTATCAGTTAAAGATAGGTTACAGCAAATTTATAGAATAAATACAAAAATGAGGCAAGAAGCTTATTATAGCTGTAAAATAATCAATTAATTTTTTATTGCTACAAAAACTTTCAATTTATGTTTATAAGAAGTTACAAAAATGTAGAAGTAATACATACTTTGGTGAATGACTTGAAAACGTGGCTCAGGCTAAAAATAAAAGTTTAAAAATCTTCACGGAAACAAAAACTACGAGATATTATTTTTGTAGTATCTATCAGTTTTCAACTCCCAGCAGTTGGGAAAATACTTCGTTTTTTTCAATGATGTGTTTGATCATTTAGGCTGCTAACTTCATAGTCCACTTTTGCAATCCAAGAGACATCAATTGATTTGGGTTTTCTGGCAACAGTTGCTTAACACTTTTTGCTGTATCCTGAGAAATATTGTTATTCGCGAATATTTGATTTTCAATTGTTGCGCGCTTATGATTAGATTTTGTTTAAGGAAACCTTTGAAAACGTATTGTTTCGTTTTTTAAAAACCTAAAAACTAATTTTTGTCAGCATGCAGCAATAAACCCCAATACCAATATGTTGGCTGCAATTTTTTGTTGTAAATCTAAAATTTTGTTGTATCTTTAGATTTGGACTTCTCAAACTTTGACGGCTATGACCGGTTGTTGGTCTTATACTGCCGGCTTGACCATGCTTTTCTAAGTACTACACCACTACTTAGAAAAGCATGATCAGATCAGCAATGTAAAATAGTGCCTCGTTCTTTGAGCCGCGAATGTCATAGTGGTTAAAGCATTAACCAAAAAGAAATTACAGCGCCATAATTGAAAAAAAGCCTGCTACTTTTTTCATCAAGAAAATAAGAAAAAAAAAACAAAAGTGATTTTATCGAAAAAATATTTTCACTGACTGCATATCATTAAAAATATTCATGAAATTTAATATAATGTTAAATTAAACTTGTAAATAAATATTTTGCACCATCAACCTTAGAAAATGGTTGAATGATAGTCAACCTGCAATACCATTATACATATACATAACTAATTATTATTTGCTAGCTATGCATTCTTGGCAGCTGTTATATAAATTATGTTTTTTTTTTCAAGCAGCAGAGGCTTCTGAAAGCATTTGTTCATCGCGAATAACAGAAAATTGTTCGCAGCGATCAAAGTATAGTTCACATTTAAACATAACTAAATTGTCTAAAAATGAGCACCTTTTCACAGTCCTAAACGTTGATAATTGCCAAATAATCATCGAAGGAGATGTACCGGATGATAAAGAAGTACGGATACATATCACTAACTCGCACGTTTCAAAAGCCATTGAGTATATTTGTTGTAAAGTAATCGAAAAACTGCGCATTTGGATATGTGAATGGTTTTTTAATATCGATGATTTGCAAAATTATGAATAAACCAAAATGAGAAAAGCTTTTTTTTCAACATCGGTTACAGTACTAATATTTCGAAATGTAACAAACAATGACGATGTTTCAATGAGCAGCTGCCTGATAAAATGTTTGGTTTTCTTATTTCATGCCATCTTCACGCCTATTAACATTTTTGTAAATATTATGTTTGCGAATAGCAGTTTGAAAATGAATTTTGCACTGCATTTTGTGAGTATATTCAATGTGATGTCTAATATTATACATATCAATGAATTTAGTTTCTTGAAAAGATTCGTTCATCAACATTCAAGTTAATTTATTTGTTAATGAACTTGAATATTTATGCTCAAATAATCTCAATATGGTAGCTGTTAAATAAAGTATAAACTTATAAATAACAGGAATATAACAAGTAAAACAGTAACTTTATTATTGTATTCATTAAGAATCACTTTATTTAACTTTATTATTGCATTCATTAAGTAAAACAGTAACTTTATTATTGTATTCATTTTATTATCACAACAGTTCTAAATTTCATAATATTTTTTAGGTTACCTTTTTTGCACAAACCGATTTTTTATCGGTAGGCACAATTTTAACGATATACACCAATAATTAGATTCGTTGTTTGCCTATATAATTCTTTAAATATATATATATACATTTTTTTGACAGAAGAGTTCTTTTTTTTTTTTTAAAAAAAATTCTTCAGCGAGTAATCTAAGAGGTTTCTGCCTAAAAAACTTTTTTGCTTTGTGAACGTTTTACAATTTTACTTGATCTTGCTGTTTTAAAAAACTGAAAAATAAAAACGAATTCGGACGAGGTGAATTCTAGCAACAGCTCACTAACATTGAATAAAAAGAGGTGAAGAGGTATTAGGCATCCGAAAAATTGTAGAAGAAACTCCATCAAAAAGCTGGTGTTAAAGAAATGAACCACACAAACTAAAAGAATAACGTCTTTACGGAATTTTCCTTTGGTTTGAATGAAGATTGCAAATGAGTACCACGATTGTTTATGGTCATGTGTGAATATACAGTGTTTTTTAAGTCTTACCTTATAGGAAGTTTTAGAAATTAAAAAAAATTTATCTCCCTTTGTTTGCTGCTGGAACGTACTGGACTTATCAAATGTTAACTTAATGATTAAATTATTATGAATATGAAACTTATGATAGGTTATGGTATCTTTAAACTCTTCGCTGTTTTCTTTCACCTTTTTAAAAAAAATAGAAAAAATAGGAAAACACAGAATGTAAGTTTGTGCTGATTCTTTTAATTTGTTTCCTGAGTTGAATTCTAATGTAACCTCAATATTTAGAAACTTTTTGCACTTTCTTTCCTACATTTGTTGATGGAACTTACTATATTTACCAACTGTTTGCTTGAAATTTAAAAATAAGTATTATAAATATGTAGTTTATGCTGCTTTTAAACTCTTCGATGATATCTTTTCTTTTTTTCAGAAGTAAGAAAATTCGCGAGGAGTGTGAGCACTTGTCAAGCCAACTGAAACCGGTTTCTTGTATTAAACTTTTCATATTCAATATCCAATATTCAGTTACAAAATTTTTTTATTATTCGTCTACTCTCACTTCATTCTGCCTTATTTATTCACTTCTGTAAAATCTTATTTTCCTCTTTTTCCCCCGGCTTTTCTAACTATGAAACTTATATTGTTGAAAGATCAGGTAACAAATAGCAAGAGTAGAATAAAAGTAGAAAACGTACCGGTTCATTTCGCCCTCTTGTAACTTTATTTTCCTTATTACAGATATTCTTTTCTGCGATCAAAATGTGAAGTATGTCATTCTTTGATTCATTGCCATATACCTAGTTTTTAAGCTTTTTTTAAAATTGATCTCAGATTAGTTTATTTTATATAACAATGGCCGTCGATGAGTGAGAGTCTTTATCAAATAATAGGGCTTAATAAAATAGTCGGACGGAATTAAATTGTAATAGCGAAAAATGTGCAAAACAAGGTATCGAAAAATGTGCAAACAAAGACACAGACTATTTGCCTTTGCGGTGGAGCGCCATCGATTTGTAAACTTCCCAGTAAACATCGAACATTAAATAAGTAGTTGGCCCGATCCTAATAACCAACTATTAGCTACAGTTGGGCCAACAGTCGGCTATTTAGTTGGTACCGTGAAAAAAACGTAACGCTTTTACCAACACTTAGCCAACTGTTTTTAAACTATTGGTTGCCATTAACGGCTCAACAGTAATAAAACAGGAGGCTAACAGTTGGTACCATTACCGGCCCAACTATATGATTTCTTTTCGCGATTTTTTAAATTCACTTTTGCGCTTAAATTGAAAGTGCAAAAGTTATAAATCATGTTTTGAATATTACTTAATAACAAAGTATAACTTTGCTTTTTAACATTTAATTTTCTAATAGTGATTGTTTGTATATCAGATTTTACCAAACAGTACTACTGCCGACACAAAATATTGTATTATTTATAGATAACTTAGTTGAATACAAAAAAAAGAACAAATTTTTTATTATTACACTTTTATTTGCAGACCATTAAAGAAAAATATTTACAAATAAAGAACTAAAAATATTCTATTATTGTAGTTAATATTATTAAAGGTTTGAAACTAATATTGGCAGCTTTAATTAAAAACAATATTTTAAAACGCTAGTATTTAAAAACGTGGCGATTTATTAGATAATTATTAATAACAATTAAGAAAAACTAGATTTATAAATAAAATCAAGATAAATAAGCTTTTATAAATTTGCAAAAGAAAATAATAACTAAATATTCTTTTCATTGATTAACTGCAACTGATTTTTTATAACCTTGCTTTTCATCTGTCTATTTATTCGCCAATCTCCTTGATCATTTGCGCCCTGAAACCATCTTGAAACGATTGGGTAAATATCTTTATCCTTGGAATTAAGATACTGAACTCTTACTGTTGCTAAAAGAATAAAATGAAAATAAATTTAAAAACTCAATTTATTTTTTCTTTAAATATAAATTATTTTTAAGCTATTTTTAAGCTCTTATACGTATACTTTGCAAATCAAGAATTACATTAACTGGTTAGCAGTTTTAAAAATATGTGCATATGATAACCGAGAGCAATTAGCTTTTCGGTTCAAGACAAACTTCTATATGCTCTTTAAGAATCATATAGTTGAATACTAATAAATCATGGTTTACATTGGCAATTAATGTCTCTAGTTAACAATAAAATATGGCATTAATAAGTTTAAGTCACCAAGGGAGAACATAATATCTTACAAATTCACAACTAATGACAACACTGGTAATTGTCATAAGTACTAACATATTATATTCTTTCTTAGTGTTGTAAACATATTTTTGTGAATAAAAAAATATGGTTGACTTGAATAGACTAAAAATTTACATAACTAGTAATACTTACATAGTAAGCACTTTATCACAAAATGATAACATCGCAACTTAATCTTGCCCATTCCAGTAGCTATCATCTTACTTGAAGATCCGTTTAGATTACATAAAACGCTAAAATTTTTGGAAAACATGGCTCCCAACACACATTGTATGTATTTTGGATGTTCAACTTTACTGCCAATAAAACGGAGATATTCAACCTAAAAACAAATAATGCTACATATTACAACTTTTTTTATTTAAATTATTTTTTCAAAGGTAAATGAAATTGTAATGCGGTACAATATAACTAAGGTATTATTAAATTACCTTTGATAAATTACAATTATAAGACTTATAAAAAAACTTATCTTTGATCTTATAAAATAATAGTTACAAGTTTAAACGCAACCTGTAGACTGCTAGAAACATAATATAAAAAATAATTTCAAATTTTATAGAGAGCCATCTCAGATTTCATCTGTAGCATAAGGTTAAGCCTCTCCAAATCTTCCTTACTTTCTATTGGAAGGCCAGGGGGAACAACAATGTCTTCATTATCCAAAAAACTTTGAACTTCTAAAAAATTATTTTTTTGCTCCAGTTCTGTTAATCTTAATAATATTTCATTGCATTTGAATCTTATTGGAAAACTGGTTTCAAAAACACAATTTAGTTATTAAATTGAAGACATACACGGATGAAGGTGTTATGGAACTCAAATATTTGGAGTTAAAGTTTTAAACATTTATGTTATTTATCCCTGTAGGTGAATTGATCGCTGTAAAAATGGTATTCTAGCACATTTTTGTGCTGTGTTATTAAGGTAATGGAAAAGAGCGTTATTTAAAACCTTTTTCTGCATAAAAAAGTAGAAATGTGTATTTTTGTAACATGAAATATGTATTCTTTTAAAGCCTTCATCCATTTATGACTTTAATTAAAATACAAATTTTTTTTTACAAAAAATATAAATAGTTTTCTTTTGTCAATATATGTCAGCATCATAATCAATGTATGTATGCGTAACACATACACAATGTATAACAAGTAGTAAAACAAAAAAAAACAACAAACAAATAGTTTATCCAAAACCTTACTTTCCTGATCCCCAAAATTTTGAACAGTTTTCTCATAGTTTTTAGAAGTCGATGTTCCTTTTAATAAAATGCTATAATTATATATAATGTCATATATGCTTAATATGAAATGTATATGTCATATTGTATATGCAATTGCATATACCATTTATTTAAATACTGCATATATTATGTCAATATTGTATATATGGCATATATTCTATGCAATATATACAAAATACATACATATAAATTATTATATATAATATTTATATTAGAATATAACAACTTTTATGCATGCATATTATGTAAAGGATGTCTGCCAATATTTTAAGGCGGATTTCTCTGACTTTTCCTTGATATTTCCCTGATCTTCTACCTGTTTTCCTTGATTTAATTTAAAGTTACCCAAATTCAACTTCACAAAAATTGACCTAGATTCATTTAGAAAAATGCTCTTCAACTGCAAAAATAAACAATAATACAACCCACACTAAATGTATCAAGTATTGATACATTTAATAAGGGTTGTATTATTGTTTATATTTTTGCAAGTGAAGATTCAAGATTCGCTTGATGCAAGAGCCAAATAAACTTTTATATTATATGTACTATATACAACTTATTTAAGTTATGTAAGTTTGATGAAGAGCCATTTTCCCTGATTTCTCCCTGATTATATATATATATATATATATATATATATATATATATATATATATATATATATATATATATATATATATATATATATAGATAGATAGATAGATACATATACGTACAGAAACACACACATAAACATACTACTATACATGCACATATACATTTTAGCTGTATTTTAACTTTTAATAGTTAAAATAGAGCTAAAATGTCTAATACAAATACAAAAATGGTGTCATCATAAAAATAAATTAAAAACACAACCAATGTCAAAAATTATATCTGAATGTGAAACTAATGGATAAATGTAAAATATTTGTACTTACCAGCGTAACGGTTATTTTAAGAGGTGTAGGAGAGTTTGAGTTTAAAAGTTTAATTAAAGGGTAAAAAAAGCGTTTGAAAGAAAAAAAATAATAAAAAGCTTCAAACTAAACTTACTCTTTTGAATAGTTTTAATTATTGAATGAATCTCTTTGAATAATTTTAATAATTAGTCGCATGGTCGAAGTGAATATGTTCACTTAGACCATGCGACTAATTATTAAAATACGTTTATAAAACTTACGGGAAACTTTAGCGATTCAAAAACACGCGGTACACAGTCGGTTAATGGTTGGCAAGAAATGCCAACAGTTAGCCAACTATAGCCAATACTGGCCCGTCAGTTGGACCAACTAAAGCGTGTTTACTGGGTAAAGTTATAAGGAATCGTAGAAAAGTAACTTAGAATAAAGATGTTTTAAATAACCAAATAATCTCCGGAAAAGCGTTTTTTTTTAATTATTAATAACGTCATACCATTTAAGGTGTTTAAAATATGGTGACGTGATAAGTCTAACCTAAGTACCCTTTCCTTTGTACTTGTTCCCTTACATTACCTAAAAAGAAGGCGGACCGAAAAATTTACAATCAAAAGAAAAAAACATTTTGGTTAGTAGAGTAATTTTTAGAGATTTCTAATTTCATTTTAGATTTTATATATGAAAAAGTTTTATATTTTAGATAATATTCGTTTACTCACAGATCTTTAAAAACTCTTCAGACCAGCTTTAAGTGATACAGTTTATATCTCTTTACATTTTTACAAAAAAATATAAATAACGAAATTATTATTTTTTTAAGAATGGCGGAGAATTGACTAGCTTTTCAAAACAAACCATCAAACTGCAGTTTATTGAGTAAAAGTACACCGTTTTGTTGTGTGATGAAAGGTGATTGACAAAGAAATAATGTATTTCATAAAAACAAAAAGTCAAACATGGAATTGCAAGCAAAACTAATGAACTTATTGATGATAGTTGCAGCATTGCAAACTTCACCAACCCATTGCACTGAAGTTTACAAAGTGGTAATAGCAACATCTTCCTTAAGTTAACTAATTTATAAAGTTCTGAGGGAGATTTGACGATGATGCTGATGGTATTGTTGGTTTAAAAAAAAAGTTTATGAATAAATATAAACAAATAATTTTACAAATAAAATGAAATTTGAATTTTTAAAAAGAAAATTAAAGAGTTATATTTTAAGAGAAATTTATTAATATAAGTTATGAAGAAACTAATATACAATTACTAATATTCATTTTTGTATATTAAGAAAAATTTCAAGTAAAAGCAGAAATTTAAAGAAGATTTATTGAGAATAAAGTTAAAGAAGAACTTTAAACAAGAAAATCAAAGAGGAAATATAAATAAATCTAAAGAAGATGCATTGGAAGAAGTTTGAAGTAGAAATTTCAAAAAGAAAATTAGAGAGAGAGAGAAAAAAAAAAATTAAAAGAAGAAATTAAGGGAAAAATCCAAAAACAGAGGTTTAGAGAGATTTTCGAAAAGAAATTCAAAAAAGAGTTTAAAAAAAGAAACTTGAAGAAGATTTTTTACCGAAAAAGTTTTTAGAAGAAATTTAAAGAAGAAATTCAAGGAAGAATTTCTAATATTCCTGTTTTCAAAAACCTTTTTTACGATTTTTAATCTCTTTTAATAGAGCTATAGAATTGGGGTGTCGTAGGTTCGAAGGACTTGACATCCCGACAGCTTTACGATCGACACCTTGATCGTAATGCTATCGGGATGACTCAAGATTCTGTATAATGTTAACATTCTGACTTATTTTTGCTACGTTCGTACATTAGTTTGTTTTCGATTGCTACAATCGCGCATTAGTCTGTTTTCGATTGTTACATTCGTACAGTAGTTTGTTTTCGATTTAGCGAATGAAAGATTTTCTTTCCCAACCCTTCTGACTAAGCATCTAGCAACAAACTTCGATGTTTAAATTGATTTCTTTATGTTCAGTCCTTGACTAATTAGTTATTGTTTCTTAATAAGTAAAATATCATTAGTTTCTCTAATACTTTTCAATTACCGTTAAAGTGTCTTACTTTGAACAAAAATTTGACTCATTTGTAACTTTGTGCAACACTAAAAAAATTAGAATAGTTTATGATATGCAAAGGATTGATGCAAAGTGACCTCATTTTCTCATACCTTCTGAAGGAAAAATAATTCAAAGGGTGCTTTAATTAAAAACAAAAGATAAATATAATACTGTTTTGTTTAATAAAGAATATAACATGTTATGAAAAAGAAAACTGAACACAACCATATTAAAAGCACAAAAAAGACAAAAAAATTTCCTTTGTATCAGGGTAAATTTAAGCAAAACGAAAGAAAGATTTTCTACTTTTAAAAAAAAAAATCAAAATTAACAAAACACAGTCCAAAAGCCCTATTGAAAGACTGGCACTTTTTTAAGTTTCCTAGTTTTGCTTATTTTTTCCTTCCGTTTTTTTAGAGGCAATATTACAGCCCTAATTAAATAAAAATATTTATATGAAATAAACGGTTGCATGAGTGTTCTACTATGTTATACCAACAATTTTTATTAAAATTGTTAAACTACTACAAGTACCGTTTTCATTATATAGACCAAAATATTGATTTGCTACTTAACGCGTGGTTTAACTTGGCTTACGCATAGCATAAAAATCTCAGCATTTCCTATGGCATAGACTACTGTCAAAATGCAAAAAAACCCTAAAAAAAAAGTGCAAAACCTGGTCAAAGGACTAATAGTTGGTAAAATAAAAAGAAAATAAGTCAATGTTAACAAATTTTTATTGACTCTTGAAATCTTCTTAAATACATTTACTTTCAAAATTAATTAGAAAATAACTATTTAAAGCCTAATTTTTACACTATGTTACTATTAAATTGCATCTTATAAGAATTTCGGACTTGTTTTTTGATTTTCTCCACAAAAAATTTATTCAAAAATAGCTTAATATACTCTCTTAGTATAAATACTCGGCAATGCTATATTTATATGTAATATCAAAATTCATAATTTTTCAAATAACAACATTTAAGGATTAAGTTGGTTAAAATGTTCATTAGAAACCGTGAGCTATGGTTTTCTGCTCCTTATCTCTAATAACTCAAATTGTGCTAGCAGTTCTTTAAAGATACTTTCTGTTTAGATCAGTTAGGGTTTAGATCAGTTATGCAGCACAACTATCTGTTTTTGTACTCTGGATGATTATTGTTTTGCTTATACTTTGACCAATCTTAGTAAAAATTTTGACGTGCTCTTCAGCAACATTCTTATTTTAAAGTTTGAAACAAATTTTTAAACTTTAAAAATATAAATGTTGCTGAAGAGCATGAAGAAAGAATACAAAATGATATTGGGATAAATTTTTTTCCGTTTCAATATTGTTTAAATGGGCAAGATTCATCGTGTGATTACTTTAAAACCCTTGAAGCAGAGATTTACACTTTAAAAGACTAAGAAAAATTTTGAATGTATGTTTTTTTAGTATTAACTTTTTAAACATTACATAACAATTTGATTTTTTTTTTAAACCAATCTGAGATCCTGAGTCACTGTTTAATTGGTTTTAGCACTTAATAAATCGCTTGTTTATCATTACAAATTGTATTAAAAATGAAATTATATAAATATATCATTATAAACAAATAATGAATTACATTTATTTATTATTAAAAGAATGCAGATTACAATTTAATCAGTTAATGCCGATATCATATAAATGTAATACATATTGAAAAAATTTTTACCGATCATTATTTCCAGCACTCGTAATATTCTCATTACACACACCCACGAAAATAACTTAATCAAAAAAATAGTTCAAGTAGATTATAGTATAAAGAAATAGCTGGAAGCAAACAATATAGGACTGTTAAAACAACTTAAATATGATTTCATAAGATTTGGACTTCAGAATCAAGTGGCATATTACAACAGATTTCATGAGTCTTCTCAAAATAACAAATGAACTTGAAAGAAACAGCAGACATGAAAGCAAAACGTTAAATGATGAGAAACTTCTCTCACAAAATTCAACGAGAAAGAGCTCAACATCTTTTCCAAGAAGCCTCAATAAACACTTGAAAATTCTCAAGTCACATCATGTTTTTCGTATAAGAACTTTGGTGACTGTGAAAATTGCATTTTATAAGTTCCACTTAATTAACCTATGGAAGATTAAAATTTTCTACTATCCTCTTTTATAATTCACTTAGGCTATTAAAATCAGTCAGTTTAGATCCGGTATGTTTTTTAGTTAATTATAATAAACCGAAAAAACCATTAAAATGGAGACTTTTTATTCGTTCAAATCTTGGGTAACGCAGAATATTTTTTTTTCAAAACTCAACCTAAAAGTTCATTAATGGACAAAATTTTCTACTGCCTTCTGTGTCGAGAACAAGTTAGTTCTACTTTAGTTGAACTCTATTATTTTACAGCTGAAGAAGACATCATTAAACTCAAAAGTGTATTTGTGGTACAAGTCATTCAAGGAGACAAGTCTCACAGATAAAGCGCGATCTGGTAGGCCTTCCATCACAACCTTAAAGTAAAACATTCAATCGCCCAATGTCTTGGTTTAAGAAAATTTTGCTCAGTTCGGATTTCTCACCATCTTTCTTAACAAAACAAAGAGTCAGATTGCTTGCGCTCGGTCAGAAATAAGTTAGAGAGGACGTGTATTGGATGCTTTTCAAAAGCTTGCCGTTGAAGACTTTGAACAAAGCTTAAATTGATCCTGCTGAACAAATAGGCCACGGATAACCAGGGAAAGCTCACGAAATATAAAACTTTAAAGTTGTTTGCATTATCTGGTGATCAGAAGAATTCCGTCGAGGTGTCGCTCTCGGAGGACTTTGTTACAGGTAAACGCTACTGCAAATTTGTATGTTGGAGAGTTCACGATTTCAGAAACTACAGATTTTTTCAACCAATTACATGCATCAGTTAATCAGTCTATAGTCCTGATCTAGTAAGTGTTTAAAGATTTAAAGAAGCCTCTCCGACAAAATGATTTTACGTGTGCAGAAGAAATTAAGAAGGCCGCTTTGCAATGGCTTCAGTAACTGCTAGCTGATCAATTTGAAAGGAAACTAAAGAGTTTGTATAGCTATTGTAAAGATGTTATAAAGTATGATGAAGACTACATTACATGGATAGCTTAATTAATTTTGTTAGTATCAGTCGTAAGACTTTAAAAATGCCAAATTGTTAATTAATCTTTTTAACTAGTCTTAAATAGATTTAATCTAAATTCTCATTAGTTTTGCATGCTTATTTAGTATAGCCTATATACAACATAACAACTGAGTACCTTTTTACTTAATACCAATGGCTTAGAGTCCATGATCAATATACCAACCTTTTTACTTAATACCAACCTTTTTACTTAATACCAACCTTTTTACTTAATACCAATGGCTTAGAGTCCATGATCAAGTTATAAGCCCAACTTATCATTTTTTTTGAGTTTTGACGGGTAAATTTCAGGAGTATAAGTGGCATCTGTTAATTCGAAAAAAATCATGTTTTGTCATCCATACTGTTTTGATATATTTTCTTTAAGTGTAGTGATGTTTTTTGTTTACCATTGTAATTTAATTACACAAAATTTGTATTATAATATGTTTTGAACAACTTTTAAACATTTATTTCAATATTTTGTTATGTATTTTACTATAGAAACCAATTTTTATCTTTTTAAAAATAATTTTTAGTAAAAAAAAAATTTTTCAAAAGTTCTAAATTACAAAATGGGAAAAAAAGAAGACAATTCTAAAAAAAAATGCAGTTATTCAATATCTTTTGACCAATAAACGTAATTTAACGAGTGAAACATCAAGAAAATGTGATACATCAAGACACTTTAAAACAAATCCGATGCAATTGAAAAATGGCCTCCCATTATGTGCTCAGAGATAAGGCAAATGCGTTCAAAAAAAGAAAGAACATCCAAGAATGAGAGAATGCGAGTAAAAATAGTAAAAGAAAATAGATTTGCAACATGTTCCGTAATTACAGGAAATTAAACGAGTTGGGATTAAATGCCGCAACAATCACTCATTACAAAAATAAAAAAATGCGTCCTCCCTGTTGCAAGCTTTATATAATGATAAACAAAGATTATTAAAAAAAGTCCAGCAAAAAAGTTTTTTTATAGCATTTTTTGTATTTGTTTACTATGCGAACAAAATACCCAACAAAAAACGGGTTTTTATTGGGTATTTGTTTAAACAGTTAAAGATAAACTTGAAGCTATTTAATCAATATGAAACTAGCAAGTTCAGACAAAGCACCACCTTTAATTGCTGATGATCCAGTTTTTGCAATTGTTAATAAAAGTCTAGAAGCAAATCTAGCTAGTATACCTACAAACTTTCTTACAATTTTTGTATTATTAGACACTTGGCATTTGCTCATTCTAATTGTAACTCTGTTATTACTTTCAAATGCCTTCATAATTTTTTTCATCTATTAATTTGTTAAGGCAAGCATCTTAAATTTTCAACTGGGTTCTTAAGTTCTTCATAATTTAAAGTAATTATCACAGTTCCATTTGATTATATGATTTCTCGTAGTTTTTGCTTTTGCCCTTCAGAAATTCTAACTTTTACATTAATATATCTTATTTTATCATAATAATATATTATAACTGTAACAAAAATATTTAACACCACTTTTTGTTCTTTATAGCTTCAACAACGTTAGTTATTAATTGATATTGTAGATCATAAGTTGTATCTTTACAACATCTGATATTATATTCAACACTTTCAACCTTAAATTTATCGTGTTATTGATATGTTATAAATGGATTTTTTTTTTTAATCTTCTTACGCTTTCTATTATTTTTGAATGACTTTTTTGCTCCAGTCATAGATTCCATGAACTTTTTTTTAGACTATAATATCAAAAAAACTTAAATAAATATGCAATTGGGTCTTAAACAGTTGACTTTTTAAAATACCTAAAGAACTTCTTTATCGTTCGTTTTAAGCTCATAAAGATATTTTTTCTTTGACGCATGAAATCTAATGCTTTGGTAATAAAAAAAGCTTATTTATTCTTCATTCTCCAAAGTTTAGAAAACCAAGTAAGATCTATGATTACTTAATAAACTGGAATGATGTTTAACAATTCCTGTCCGTCATCATCTATAACTTATTATTTTCTATATTTAATTGTTGAATAATTCGATTTTTGGCGCAAATATATTTACACATAATTTCAGCACTAAGAGCATTCTCTTTAATTTCTCAAAATGACAAACTAACGTAAAAAAATTAACAACTTCATTGCCATAATTTTTGTTTAGCTCTGACATTTTCTGTTGTTGTACTTTTAGTGATGTATTTAAGAATTTACTATTCAAGTATTCATCATAATTTTCGTTATGAAAATCTGTCCCACAATCAGCCTATCAGCTTAATCTAACATTAATATCTACTAGTTCTTCACTCATCAAATTTATGACACTATTTTCTTTTAACGCAATGATTTGAGAATATGAAAATCTTTCTTTTAGATATACCATAAAAATGGATACAACAATAAATAAAAGGATCAGCAGTATTTTGTTTATATGTTAAAACAAGATTATTGCAATAAACATTTATTGTTGCAATAATACTCAAAAGTATGCACCAGAAATTGGTATGTAAAATAATGACAGATGTGTCATTGTTTTACATACCAACTTGATATGTAAAAGTAAATAAAATCTCTTTTTTAACTCAGTGATTTAAGATCATTGATTCTTGTAAGCTTCAACAATTTTCGTCATTCTTTGACACTGCAGTTTACAAATCATACTTTAAATAACCTTATCATAATACAAAACTTTATACAACCTCTGACATCTTTATTCATATGATTTAAAGTACAGCTTGTTAAAAGATGCAATAAAACTATTCCTTCTTACAGCACTGAAAATACCATTTCGAGAAGTTTTTATATTTTTTTGTGTTATTTTGATCATCAAAAAAAATCATATTTTTTTTTGTAGACTCATTTACATATTTTGTAGACAGCAAGACAATTAATCATCATTCTTAAACACCTCATTTTTCTTCTTCACTGTTTAAATTTATTAAAGATTTTTTTCATATTGCTTTAACTGTTATTTCATGTCATATTTGTAACCATCTATTAAATTAAAATTACATGATGGATGTTCATATTGTTTAAAAATATTTTTTCTACCAACTTTGATCATTTTTCATTCTTTTTTATGCTTGGTTTTTGTATAACTAAATTTCTGGCACAAATAAGTTTACAGATGTTTTTTCTTTATTAATTGTAAAAACTTCTTGATTTAAAGTTATGTGAGGTACAATTTTCTTGGTACTACATGTGAAACTTTGTACTCGACAATAAATTCTTTTAACTCATCAGTAATGTTATACATACTTTGTTTACTACTAAAGATAGTTTTTATTTTACGAGCTAACACATCTTTTAAATGTAATATGCAAAGCACAAGATTCAACTGCCACTTTTAAGACTTCGCTGTTGACAGTTACGTAAACATAGGTTTTGAGATTTGTACATGTGAAACAATTGCTATCACAAATTGAGAGCTTCTTCATTTCATTTTAATTAACGATTGTGCTGAAGTAGATGAGGAGATAGATGAAGACTCAAACCATTTGCCTCCCGAAAAACAAAAATAATTAGAGATTGCAAATGCAATCGAGTTACTCGAATGCTGGTCTTTTTTTGATATTAATGGCATCGAAATCCAACAATCACTAAGCCTCGTATTGAAGATATTGACAAACACTCTTTAGAAACAAAAAAGCAATCAAAATGGACAATTTTTTCAAAAAATTGTGAAGACTTTGTTACTTTACAAGGAAAAGACTAAAGCAGCTTCTTATTCTAAAGGTCTTCCTCTATTTTACTCTCTACTTCTGTAATAAATTTTATAGAAACTTGAAATAGGTCACTTTTGTTTTAGGAGTTTACTTCGAATAACCTAAATTGCAATTGACTGAAAATCCTCTTCTAAGAGGATTTTCGGTTATTCGAAATTTCGGTAATTCGAAGTAAACTCTTATTCCCTTAGGAGGTTTGAATAACTGGTAGTTTACTGTATTTAATTAGAAATGAAATACAAATTTTTAATTAAAGATTTACATCAAAAAGTCGAATTATGAATTGAAATTATAAATTTAAGTTAGTAATATAAAACCCCGATTCTGGGCCAAAAGTTTTTCAACTATGAGAAAACCATGTATAACTTTAAAAATTATCAACCAATATTAAAAACCGTACTTTTTGAACCAAATAAATTTAAAAAACCGTAAAATCTGAAAAATCCGGGTTTTGTTCCAATGTTTTTCATCCTATATCAAAACCATACTTTCTGAGCCAAAATTTTATAAGCATCATTTTATAATTTTTATGTATTATGCGTATTATTAAACTTGTCCTAACAATAAAAATAACTTCCAGATTGACCAACTTAAATATCTTCAGAGTTTAACGTAACTAACATTCTTCTACCTCTAAAAACGCTAGGCATAGAATCAGATTGACTAAAGTTTCTATAAAACGAAATAGTTTTGGTTGAGCCAATTGACGTATTTGATTGATATAATAGTCCTGATGATGTATTATTAAATGAGTTTGTATTTGAAGCATTCCATGAAGATGAATAAAAATCTTCTAAACCAGACGAAATTAAAATGCATCTATTATTAAAATCATATCCAGGAGATAACGAATAATTCTTTGAGATATATGGTGTCCAAAGTTTAATAGCTGAATTAAAATTTGAAGGTGGTGTATTTCCATCGTATATTCTTAATCTTGATTCCCACCAATTTCCAGATCCTCCAATAATATTCATTCTAATATATTTTAAATAAATACCATATCCTTTATCTCCAGTGTTTAATAACCTTTATTCATTTCCGGAAGTTGTGTTTAGAAATCTAAATGTTTTTGAGTAGAATTTAAAAAGTTGATGGTGGTATTATTGAGTTACTATAGTCAATTGCTTATGTTCTTGAAATGAATGGTTGAACCCAATATGTTAGTGGATTACCTGTTTTATTGTATAATTGTATAACAAGACTTGAATTAAATGGAAGATCAAGTGTAAAATATCCTCTGAATAAGGTAGAATTATATACATTACAACCTTGCAAAGAGTTGGCAATGGACCACCAAGTGGAGAAAATAACAAATCACAAGCTAAAGCTGTAGTATCTTCTCCATAACCATCTGTAATAGGAGAATAACTTCCCACGCAAAGTAAACCATCAGCATATATTCAAATAAATACGTTACCAAAAACACTACTTTCTCCAGTAGATGTTCCATAAATTGCTATCCATAATTTTCTAACTATATTGAACTACTTGGATAGCTGTAAATTAACGATGCATCTGTTGTGCTTCGTTGTATAACCTGTGACTTAAGACATTCACACAGTAAACTTGTGATCGTTATAATTCGACATCATGGTTACAACCCGTGTACCTTTCCAGAGCGCCAAAATCCTTTGCTACGAATTATTGGCAGCTTCATGTTTAATGAGGTAAGCGGTAAATCAGCCCTCCCCAACTGTTTTATTTTATACTCCAATTCTGTAGCTGTGTGTTTTTTTTTTTTATATATTTGCATACCTGCAGGTCATTAAAAGTCTGTAAAAAAAAACACAAATGTTGCTTTATCTTCTAATTGTAACAGAGTAGTATTAGGCTGCTCACTAATTGCCCAAGTACTACTCTGGAAGATGAATAAGCTATGTAAGAAGTTTCCATGTGATTTCTGAAACTTTATTGTTTCTGAAAATTTTATTGTTTTTTTTTGTTTTCACTCATATAGTACTTCCTAAATACCTTTCAATATATGAAAAAGTGCTATTTCTGGTGAAAAAACTACCAAGTTAAACGCAGAGTCAACTTTTCTCTTGAGCCAACCTGGCCCCAGTTTCTCCGAATGTTTTTGTTTGGCAGGTTTTAATTAAAGTCCTGGATTTCACCAAATAATTTTTTTACAATTATAGGAAACAATCTAAAATTTTTGTAATTTCGCACGTGGTAGTCACATTTATGTTTTCCAAAAACAATGAGGTAAACTGATGAGATAGCATTGCTTTTCTGGATTTTCTTCTGCAGTTTAATGAAAAGGAGTGATGTCAAAGGTTTTTATTTCTTTTTTTTCATAAGCAGTTGAAAATAGTTTGATTCATTTTAGTTGTTTAATGATTTTTCATTATCTCACTTCCTTAAATATTTATAAGATATATAGGCAGAAGTATGATCTAAAAACAGTCTTTAATTTTAGAGAGCTTTCATCAAAATAAAAGATTATGTATGTATGTATGTATGTATGTATGTATGTATGTATGTATGTATGTATGTATGTATGTATGTATGTATGTATGTATGTATGTATGTATGTATGTATGTATGTATGTATGTATGTATGTATGTATGTATGTATGTATGTATGTATGTATGTATGTATGTATGTATGTATGTATGTATGTATGTATGTATGTATGTATGTATGTATGTATGTATGTATGTATGTATGTATGTATGTATGTATGTATGTATGTATGTATGTATGTATGTATGTATGTATGTATGTATGTATGTATGTATGTATGTATGTATGTATGTATGTATGTATGTATGTATGTATGTATGTATGTATGTATGTATGTATGTATGTATGTATGTATGTATGTATGTATGTATGTATGTATGCATGTATGTATGTATTCATGCATAGTGAGATTATTTTATTAAGAATGGATATGCTGGTTATCATTCTCAAAACAAATTTGATATTCATCCATTGTATGAGAATGGTTCAATAGGCAAGTTTCAAAGGCTGTTTTTTTTCAAAAAATGCTAAATTCGGAATTTTTCCTGAAGAAAACTATTACAATCCAAGTAAAAAAAGAACAGATTGAGTTGATTCATTGAAAAGATCAGATCGAGTTGATTCATTGAAAAGATCAGATTAAGTTGATTCATTGAAGAGGTCGGATCGAGTTGTTCAAATCTTTATTTAAGTTTACATACTTTTCTAGCAATATATTTCTAAGCTTGATTCACTAATTTTCTAAATTCAATATTACTAAATATTCTATTATTTTGATTAATTTTGTTTTCTTTTTTGCAGCATGATATAGTTGTATATCCTGGTATTGTAAAAATGGTGGGGTATGTAAAGAGTGTGATGACTTCAATAAGTTTCTTTACAAACCAATCTGCAAATAGGAAAGATTTTGAAAAATGTTTTATTTTGCTAATGCACATTTACTGTTATTATTGTTATAATAACTTCTTTTGTTTATTTGTAATTGTATACTTTTATATAAAAGTTGTGATGATTATGCTTTTACTGTAAGATGACCGAGAAATTTTGATGGTGAAAGATGTAGCTACTATATTGGAATCTATCTAGTTAACATTCCTTTCACAAAAGTTGTTCAAGGTAATCTTTTATCTCCGTTTATTTAAAGGAATCTATAATCTCATAAAAACTATTGTTTCCTATGCTATTTACAAAAATGCATTTTAATTGTTTTAAAATTATATTATATTAAATAATGAAGTCCGCGAAAATTATATTAAATAAAAAAGTCCTCAAAATAAATGGCATTGCACCCATCTTTTAGTTATAAAATCTCTACTTTTATTCAGGGGGGAGCGGGGCAGCTTTAAGCGGGGACAGCCTTGAATAAATGCATTTTCAAAGGGTTTTTGTATTTAAACTTAATAAAACTAAATATCTTGTGAAAATAGTATTTATCCTCGCAGCTGTCACATGTCTTTGCAGGTATTTGGCATAAACTAGACAAAATACATGATAGATTTGTTTTTAAGGACAAATCCTAAACATTTCGGTATAAATTTGTAAGATTTTCCTGACCATGTTTCTTACATGTGAGAAGTTTAACGTTATTTATAAGATAGGGTAATTCATAACATTTAAAATTAAGCAGAAAATGTCAATAATTGAGATAATTTTGTTTGGAAAAATCATAGTTTATTATTAAAAATGCTGTTGGGGCAGTTTTGAATAAAATAAATGGGGAACCTTTGAATCATTGTTTAAACTTCTTGCACTTAATTGCTGGATTACAACGACCTAGATTTAGATCATTTAATGATAAAAATAGTTCGAAGTTATAAAAATAGAGAGCGGCAGAAGTCATCGAGGAAGATAATGATAATGCTGTTCTCCAAGTTGCAAATGGATTAACGAGGCCAAATGAAGCTGCTAAAACACTTAGATAAGTCAATATTAAAACGAATATTGACACTAGGTTAGAACTAAGAAAATGAGGCTAGAAATACACTGAGATAAGTAAATACTAAAACGATTATTGACACTAGGCTAGAACTAAGAGAATCTGGCTAGAAATACACGGAACATGAACTTGATTCAATCTAAAATGTGAATATTAAAACGAATACTGACACTAGGTTAAAACTAAGAAGTTTAGGCCAGAAATACTCTTAAGAGAATCTTAATCTAATCCGAAATCCGAAATTAGAATTTTAAAACGAATACTGTCACATGTTTAGAACTAAGAACTTTAGGCTAGAATAGCACTATGCAATAACTTATTCCAAGCCGAAATGTCAATACTAAAGCGAGTATAGGCTCAATTCTAGAAAATAGAGAATAAGTCGTGAAATACTTTTCAGAGAATCCTAATTTAATTAGGAATTTGATCAGAGCCTTCCATTTTAATAGTAATGGAAATATTAAGGATAACTTTGATGACTCTGAAGTATTAGGTAATATTGATTTAGGAAGGGCTGATTAACGATCTTGTGCGTGTGCGGCATTAGGGCAAAGAAACTTTTTCATCTGCGCAAGTCTTTAATTTCTTCATCTGCGTGAGTCTTTAGCTCACTCTGGACATCTGTCCGAAAACATTTTTACTAATCCCAATCTTAGGGCTCATGCTACTTCTTCCCTGAGGCGTTTACTGCTCAGTCTTGACCAAGCAACGCAAAACTATTTCCAAATAAGAGAAAAGAAAATCTTGATTACCAAAGCACTTCTTATCTTGAGGATAGGGTTTGTCGTAAAGAATTTTATTGTTCCTTTTTGTTTTTACTCATATTGTATTTCCTAAATACCTTTCAATATATGAAAAAGTGCTGTTTGCAATACGATTATCCTTATTACATTAGAATAGATTAACATACTAACTTGATGGAGAATTTTTGCGCTCACATCAAGAAAATATGAAATTAAGTATAGATAAAAAAACTATCGATGTGAAGTCAAAACGAATGTGATTTTCGAATTTTAGCGGCAAAAAAAACATGAAAAATCTAAATGGGCAAAACCTTTGTTGCACTGCGCCATTTGTGTAATTCTGCAGAAAGTTGTGTTATTTGATTCGACTAATGCGCATTTTCCATTTTCAATTCCGCAGAAAATAAATACTACTTCGTAAAAAAAATCAAGTTTTATAAAAATTTCCATTATTGGAAAAAATTCAATACAAACCGACATTAGTTCCTAAAATTTTTAATGAATATTTTAGGATAATACATTTCTCAAAAACTTTTAACAATATCTAATGGTAAAAATGAATAATTTAATATTATGGTCGAAAAATGACAGTTGTAATTCAACTGATGAGCAACTTGTTCAAGTGTTCAAACTTTGATCCCATCAATTATTGACAATCTTCTTTCTATTAATTTTCGTCGAAATAATTTTTTTTACCTATGGCATGGAAGTGAATATTTCCAATTTTAACATTTGTTTTGAATATGAAACTTTACATTTTTTTGATAGGATTAGAAAAAAACCCCTGACAAAACAATATTTTTTTAAAATTGCCAAAGTTTGGCAATAAATCTCATATAAAACGCAATATTAATGTCAGATTTTCAGTATTTGAACCTAATTAATCTTTAAATTGTTAATTTAAAAAAAAACGTTTTTAAAGTAACAAGCAATTTTAAGATTTGATTTATTTTTTCATAAAAGTTTCTCCGTTTGTCTTCAATACTTCGAGCGGTGGGAGGCAAAAATTTCGCTTCCAGTTTAGTGGCAGCCGCTAACTGAGGCGGACAACTGTAGGAAGCCTTCAAACCACCTAGTCTCCAAAATATCTTCTGAGGGCTACCACCAGTGACCTCCAGAAAGTTCTACCTTCAAAATTGTATCCAACGGCGGCATCCGATTAAGAGGCAGAAGCAACTGTAGGTAGAGGCCAGAACATTCTGCCGGCAAAAAAATTTTAGGGAAGCGGCTGCCAAAAGCTGCAAAAGAAACATGGGGGCGAAAAGATTTCTGCTGTTTATCAACTATGCTTTCAACCAAACAGCTAATTATCTTACAATAAAATCATTTTTAAAAATCAATTTTTATTTAATCAACATACAAAGACATTGATTACATTTAATTGTAGAGAAATTAATTACTTTAAAATGTTGAACAGGAATTAGCTGAAAACCTGATCAGCTAATTATTAGAATAATTAGAACTATTAGAATAATAATATTTTAGAAACAACTGATTTTTAAAAAACTTAAAAGCAAAAACACGAAAAATAATCATTTTATGAACAAACTCATACAATCTTTTAATAGAAATGTGCGGCAATAATTTGGTTTCATATGCGTTTTTAATTGCTTCTTGAGTAACATTTTTTATAAACTACTCTACTTTCTTTAAGGTTGCTGATAAAGTTGAAACAACTTCCTCTGGTTTTGAAAGCAGGGAATTTAACTTTTCTATAGCGGCATTTAAAATTGGTTCCGCTTTTTTATCATGTGACGCTCCTTCAAGTAAATTAAACGTACGTAAGAAATGATGAGGTAAAAGTTTACTTTCAAAAGTCGAAATTAATGTCGCTAGCAACACGTTTAGACACTCCCCAGCATTCTCCTTGCACCACCACGACTGCGCAAAGTTTTCGATAACATTTAGCGTAACAGTTTTAATCAAATATGACGTTACAACTTTGATATCTTTGTTTAATGGCTTCAGATATTTGTAAAACAGACTTTTAAAAATGAAATAAATGTAGTGCTGCCAGAGCGTCCATTGCTGAGTAAGTTCAATCTCAGCAACCGAGAAGGACAGTCGCCAGTCAATAGCACTATGATGAAGTTCTTTACAAACAACGTGTATCCCGTTTGAAACGACATTTTTGATGGTATCCTGCTCGGGCCACTCTCTTTTTCTTTCAGACCACTCTTCTGCAACTTTCGGCCAAAAATGACATTTCAAGCAGAAGACCAAGTCTATCGCAAATCTTGATACATTTTCTAAAAACATTGACAAGTTTTCAGTGCTGTGTTTAAGATCTTCTGTTTCTTTCTAAGCAAAATGAACAGTTTTCATAAATAGTAGCTCCTGCTGTAAGAGCACATCCAAACCGATTAGACATCGTAGGCTTTTTATTTCAGTTTCGAAGTCAAGCAATGTTTGTTCTGCTTTAACCGAGTCTGGTTCATGAAAAAGTGTATTAAAGATTGATAAATAGTTTGCAAATTTTTTCTTTAAAGGAGTTCGAACATTTTCAGTCATTTCCTTTGCGTCAAGTCCTATAAGTTGTCTTAGCATAGCCTATAGTATCTTGACGATGATCACACAAAATATCAGTCAATAAAAAGCATTGTTTCGACCATTCAATTGCTAAAGTTATTTGCACAACTTTTAATTTACCTTCTAATCTTGAAGATAAAAAATTGTCTTGCATCTGTTTAAGCTTTTGTACCGTTTCGTTTGCTAGCAATTCAAATTCAGAAGAACCATTTAGAACTTCGTTGATAACGCGTTTTTCAAAATCTTCAGGGTTGCTTTTACGCTCACCAGTGTAATCACAGTCATTTGAAAATACTATTTTAAATGTTCCTGCAACATCGTTGGACTTCCATTCAGAAACATCTACATGTTGTTTATGACCTCCAATCACTTTCAAAAAATCCGGAGACTGATTAAGATAACAGCTTGCGCAAGATTTTAGAAACTCACTACTAAGGTAGTGCTGTTTAAGATTATTATTATTGAATATGAAAAGTTTCTGAAAGTCATCCTCACTCCTTCTTACACACTCATCTTTTACATCAGAGTCTATTTCAAATACAATATGAACAAATTCTATTTATTTTTGAGACCTGACACATTATGTCAAGTTCTACCTCTCTTTGATAGTCTTCAAGAAACATTCGTGCCAAGTGGGCACCTTCAACAGCGCTACCGCATGGTATGCTTTTTTCTTCATGGGTCAGATATGATTCATCTAAAGCTTGAGTTGAAACGTCAATGTTTTTAAATTCTTTATTTTCTTTGTCTGAAAATGACATTGATGCTGCAAACAGTTCCTTGCAAAGGGAAACTGCTACTGTGTTGGTGATATTTAACCATGCCAAACGATGCTCTTTAAGTTTTTCGGGCGAAATGTGCCTTTCAAACAATTGGACTATGGTATCCATTATTTAAAGATAACTATCTATATTGCTAAATAGAACATTTATTGCAATAAATTATTCAGTAAATACATCATATAAAAGATACTAATGGCAAATTATTTGCTTTGCTACTTTGATTTTCTTGTTGATCAACAAAACCAGTTTTGGTTTCTATAGCTTTTCTTTAACTTACATAATGCAGCACATTAAAGATTTTAAAAAGAAAACTTTAAGTGAACGCTACCCAGTAAACATTGGAACTTTAATTGAGCGCTTCCCAATAAATTCCTTTGACGTCTGGTGGTCGTCTAAAACGTCTATTGTTTACTGGGTAAGTAGAAAAAGTGAATCATACAACATTAAAATATAATAAACAAGAAATATAAAAAAAGCCCATGTCAAATCATTAAAAAATTTGAACTGGTTTTTTAGAATGAAAAATTGGTAAATAACATCTACTATGAACCAAAATGAGTTCGGTGTTACCGTATTTTCGCTAATGAACTTTCATTTAAAAATTTGATCAAGTAAATAAACTCTTTTTGATTGAAATTAAACTCAGTTCTTATTTGTTTTAAAATGGTGTCAGATTTTTTTGTTTTATATAACAATGGCCGTCGATTAGTTATTGCTTTAAATTATATGGTCTAATCAAATATTAGGATGTAGTTACATTATAAAATCGAGTAGAGCGATGAAATTATATTAAAAACGTTTAGAATGAGGTATTCTGATTGAATCAGACAATTTTTCACTGAAGAGGATTTCTATGGTGTTACCATAATAACAATAACAACTTTTTTTTTTTTACAAAACAGTATTTCTTCTTTTGCAGAATTAAAACTAGAAAATGCACTTCAGTCGAACCAAACAACAAACTAAGAAGATTTTTCATTATTTGTTCTGTATTCCGGTGTTGCATTAAATTTTTATTACTACGTCTTTTTTTTTACTCCCCAGTAAAACTCTAATTAAGTTTTTACGGGCATCATGAGGTTTTTACTCCTTGAGTTACACTATACTTTGCAGCATCCTGCAGTTTTCGACCGCGTTGTCATTTGTCAATACTTTTAATCAGACAAAAATGGCGGTTTCTTGAAAAATATTAAAGAAGCGATTCCTTATGTACGATTAGCATTTATCGCTGCATGCTGAATTCGCCGACATTTGTATTTTTTTAAAAGACAAAGTATATCCAAAGACAGCTATTAATAAAAGGTGGTAATAAACCGACACTTCGAAGAAAAACAAAGCTGTTCTTTATTGATAACAGTGAGTTTTATCATCTAGCGATAATCTGGTGATCAGGCAAATAGCTTATGTATTTATGGTTGTTCATTCTACTTTTAATTATGCTATACTACCTATTTTGTAATACCAGTAAAACTTGGGTTTATTTTTATCGAGCGGTGTCATTTTCAACTTAAGAAACTTCAAATTTTTTGAAATTAAAGATGTTTATGCCGATCCAACTATTTAAGCACTAAACTGAACCTCTACCCATTTGTTAAAACGATTTACCGGCACGAACAGAGGTGTTTTAACATCTCGTTTCTGGTAGTTGAATTAAATCAATCATAACCTTCTTCTTGTTTTTTTGTTTTTTTTTGACACGGAAAGGGTTTGCAACGATGGTTTCGCTTGAAGATTCGTTTTTTTGATTTTTGAACGTTGTTAATCGGGTCACGTTTACCTGCGTTTTAATTTCTTTTGACAAACGTTTGAGGAGGTTTGCCTAACTTGCTTTTAAATTGGAGAAACTTTCAAGCGCCCCTCCGACTTTCCAAAATCACGGTTTTCCCGGTCGTGTCCAAAAAACAGACTTTCGGAGATAACCGTTCTGAATGTTCTAGTCTTGAAACTCTCCTCTTCTTTAGCCAATCCAACGTTTTGAATAAAGACACGTGCATGTGCCAATTTCATTAAGAATACGCGGTATACTTTCAAGCTTAAAAATTTTGAGCATACACGTGCCCGACATCAAAGCTTTTTATTGGATGGTCCGCATTTCGAAAATTCCCTTGAGAATTTTCCTTTTTCCAAACATACACAAACAAAACTTGACTACTCGGTATGGGATTTTGTTTTTTGTTTCTTTTTTTTTTGTTTTCTTCCCTATTTTCCCCCTCTTGTCGGCACAAAGCAGAACCAAACAAAACCATCAATTTGCTCTAAACAAAAGGTTTTTTAGTATCAGCACAAAAACAAAAGTTCTCTGTCCCTACAAACACTTGCTCCTCTGTCCAAAAGAAGTCTCTTTTTGAAATTGATCTTGCCTGAATGCATTCAAAGCGACGACTCTCGAAAAGGTCTCCTTGTGCCTTTTGTCTCATTGATTTTTATCCCTAGTATTGCTATAACTTTTGTTGTTGTTATTGCCATTACCTTATATATCACTTTGTTGTTGTTGTTGTTTTTATTGTTACTATACTTCTAAAAACAGTTTTTACTATTGCTGTAATATTTGCTCGATGTTATTAGAAACACTGTCGTTACTGCTATTGATATTTCCGTTGTTGTAATCACCCACATTGCATTTTATCAAGCATGTCTTTTTCTCTGAATCAGAATTGTTGTTGCTGTAAAAGTTATTATTGTTATACTTACAATAAAAGTTAATTCTATTGTAGTTATACTTGTTAACTTAAATCATCGCAAATAAAAACGTAAAAATGTCTTCATCAGAAGAAAAACTGTTACTATTTCTCCAAATTCTAAAGGAAAATTTGCCGAACGAGAGTGACTTATAGGTCAAAAATAGAAGCAGAGCTGCACTAGTTAAAGCATATGGATCCGTTAACAGGGTTTTACCTCGCTATGGTACCAAGAAGAGGGATGTTGTTAGTTGTCCGATGCAACTTTGAATACACAAATAGACATTTAAGAAAAAAAAATCACTCTTGGACTTTGGATGAAGTTTTCATCTTTGTTTCTGCAAAGATAAGAAAGTTTTAGCATTCTCAACTTGAACTCAAAACCGGCTGTTCAAAACCTTATCCCTGTTTAGAATTTTGCAAATAATATGACCGACCTAACAGACAGTTGAAAGAGACTCATCGCTACGATTCGAACTTGATGCAACAAAAAATTGCAGAGACAAAACAGTTTGACAAAGAGAAGCTCTATATGCCTCAATTACACGATCTGCCTTCTTTGGTATTAACCCAGTAGCTGAAGAAGCATCTACGTCAGTGTGAATATTTACTCCTTTGCCTTCCTTCTTTTTTACCCTTAAGTTCTTTCTGATCTTCTTTTAAGCTTGCTCTTCCATTGTCCAACAGAAAAGTTACTGGTGGCTAGTTCGTTAATGGCTCTTGTATAAAAAAAAATGCAAATTTGTTGAAAACAAAGAATTGAAAAGTTAACTCTTTAAAGCACTTGCTTTCCTTGGTCTTAACTGATTGTATGAAACGCGTGTTTCAACTGGATAAAGATGCTTCCATTTTTATTATAAATCAGCAGATAAACTCTTCCAAGATTTTGAAAAGTGGTTTGCGGTAGTAAACATAAATACTTTTTGAAAAGAGAAGAGCTGCAAAATGCCGTTGTATAAATACTTGTTGTAACTGCAGACTGACACCTCACTTAAATATCTTTATCATTTCCAATGTTTTTTCCTTCCGCTTTAAAAACATTCAGCTCTGTTATAAGCTAGGTGAACTTGACTAAACAAAAGTGCTGTCTTGTCACAAGTTGTCTGACCGCCTCATCACTATTTGTTATCTGTTTTGTTTTAGCCAAGCATGAAACTTTTGTTTTCGCTTTCTCGTGAGGCCATTGGTTTTTCTTCAAAGTTGGCGAGTTGCAAAAATCCAACGTTTGCACTGAAAAGTTGATGAGTCGCAAAAAGTCAGTAAGCCCTTTTTTAAGCATTAAAGACTACATGGCTCCTGAGAAGAGTGAGTGTGGATATTGCATAGTGTAAGAGCGGTACAAAACAGCATACAAATATGGAGCGAAAAACATTCTATTACCAAACGACTTGAAAGTATTGAATGATTTTTATTTGTAGAGATACGGAGACCTTCTTGTTAATGACTCTCACTTCATGGCTGCTGAATCTAAAACAGTTTTGGAGCTAAACAACTGCTACAGGCTCCTTTTTCCTTCATATCGAGTCAACAATGACGAATGTGTGATGCCTAGAAGAACTAGACTGCCTATTTACCAGTTGGGTTCTTCTGGTATCACATCTTGCCTGACATCTTTCTTCAGAAATGAATTCATCTGCAATAGGGAGGAAAACTTCTCATTTAAATTCCGTGTTGAATTGCAAGATTCAAGGCTCCTACAGAAATATGACTTTAATGGCTGTCCAGAAGTAACATAACTGGAGATTCACGAGAATAGTTAGAATGTTTAACAAAATGTTTAATCCATTCCATAAAAATGTCTGAATTTATCAACTAGAAGGATTTACAAATCCAACACATCCAGGAGGACCTCTCTTTATCATATAATCATGAAATTTCATCCTAGGGAAAATAAATAGTGGAGGAATTGAATTTCCTATGGCATTTGAAGCACACATGCAGTTACTACTGTTTCTTGTTTTGCAGATGTGATTCTTCCAACTTGTTTACTACCTCTACCTGCTAAAACTTTTGCTGGCTTTTGTACCGTTGCTAAACCAATTTCGTAAACATTACATATACAGTTAGGATTACATTTATATCGTTTTGTTACTGTTTTAAGATTTTGAAAAATTTAACCTACAGTGTATTTGTAAAGAGCATTTTTTAGAGCAAAGCTAGTTACTTCTGGTGTTCGTAGCGATAACTCTGGTTGTCTCATAAAACTTTGCAACAAATGAATGGCTGCAACTTTCATTTTGATTCATGATAGTCATATTGCTTTTTAAAGCAAATTCATATACCAATTAAAAGTTAAAAGATCATAGTTCATTTTTGTTGCAAGTAGTAAATAACTTGATAAACTTTTTTCATCTTCTGCTGCAAAAACTTGTTTATTGTCGAAGTTAGGTTTGAAAGATTCATTTGGATTGAGCTTATTTTTACGACAATATCTTTTTAACTCGCGTGCTTCAACATTCAATGGTTTTCCTTCTAAAACTTCATCAACAGCTGCTTTGATTGTTTCACTTTGTAGTACAACTCAATCAATGTGCCCCAAAAGGTATAGTTAACATATTAATGACAATATCTTTTATGCATTTGTAGGCAAATAAAAAATATATACTCTATGATCGAACATAAACACCTAACATAAAAGTAAAAACTAAAAGATCATAATGTCACAACGATCAATGCGCCCCATCTCTCCCACAGTTTTTAAGTTACAACTAAATAAATCTTGAAGCCGTCTTGAGTTTATCGTCTTCATCTCTTTAAATAGTTTTGTGCAAAACATATTTTCAACGGACAATGATGACCATTTTTTAAGCCGTCTTTAAGACTTCTTATGTGTACTTGGTTATCTTCAGTAAACCGCCTTGAAAAAAGAGTCTATAGTCCATCTATAGCAAGACGTGTTTAAACTTTCTGATGGCATTAAACTACCTTGAATAAGACTTTTGATTTTGGAGGTTCAAGATGCTGTTTTCAACTCCTCATTCAAACCAAGCCCACTCGTTAACATTTTACCCTCCTCTTCCTCTTTCTTCTTTTCTCCTTCCTTCCTTCTCTTCTTCATATTCCTCTCCATCTTTTTCTTCCTCTTATTTCTTTTCCTTTTCCTTCCTCCCCCAAAATCATATCGACGCTAGATCCACAATATTCTTATCAGTATGTATGCATGGCTAGCTTGGCTTTCAATCGCCCTAAGGTTTTGTAAGCTGTGAGTATGTTATGTACTTTTATTGCCATCGGTTTTATTCCTGTTTCTATTTAAAATCAAGTTGCTGTCATAGTATCCATTTTTGTAATTGTTTCAAAAACTCGTTTTCAAACATTAAAATACTGCTTTTAAAACTTCATTCTAATAAATAATCCCAATCATCAAAACTATTCTCTCCTCATACTTCTCCTCCTTCCCTCCCCTCCCCTTCCCCCGATGCTAAAACAAGAATCTGAAAGGTACATTTGTTTAAATCTGATGGACACTCGATCCACATCATTTTAATAAATAAATAGATATGACCAGCTCAAATTTCTATTGCCCTAAGATTTTTTAAGCTGTTATTATGATATATACACTCTAAGTACTGTTTGTTGTATCCTCCAGGAACTGTTACATTTGCGTAGACTATCTTCAGGACGACTTGAATTTACGACTTCTTATCGGTGTGTAAAAATATATTGAAGCTTGTAGTTTTAGAGTAAAAACCTTTAATATTGATAAGTATTGTATTAGTTTGATATTTATAATATCTTTAGCTAAAAGGATCACTTTCAAGATCCTATAATATTGATTGCACTACTTCTGTTATTTAAATTCAACAGCGTTATTACCTATTTCATTATTCTTTAAAAATTTCGCATTTCAAAAACCCATACCTTAAACAAACAATAAAAATCAAGAACTCAAAAAACTCCATGCGAAAATAAATTGACACAAAAATAGTCTCAACAAATTGAAAAATTAAATTAAAAAAGAAAAAACTGGCCAAAAACACATCGTTAAAACCAATTATTAATATAACAATCCCAGAGCAAAGAAAAGACATCTTAAATACCTCTTTTCAGCTCAATTTTAATAGGCATCTTCGCGAAGACATAACAAAGACATCTAAAACACGTCTAAGATCCGCTTGTGCGGGCAGGGTTGGAGCAATCCTGTGTTTTTTGTAGGTAGATGGTTTGAATGCACATGCGTGTCAGCGTTTTGTTCAACAAACTTTGTTAAAATCGCATTGCTATTTTAAACAAAAACTTTATCTGAAATATTTAATTTCAGTGAAAAAAATACGACATGAATGTATCGGTAAGATCGATTAGATTAGGTTAAAAGAGGCATGTAACTCCTATGAAAATTTTTGTTGTAATTCGGAATAGCGCAGAAAATGCCATTAAATAATAATAATTATTAGCAGTATTTACAAAAAATACTCTCCTCGAGCTACGAGAAATGAAATTTAATTAAAAGGAAAGACATTTTTAAAGAACTTATTTTTAAATGTAATGGAAAATTCAAATGCAAGGATAACTACCAAGATTATAGTAGAATCTTTGTTCTAAGAAACTTAGAATCTTTAAAAATTTAGAAAAAAACAAACGATTATTGTTAATGATTAAAAGAATAGAAAACTTTGAATCTTCAGATTTTTTCAATAAATCAAACAGATACAAAATGCAACCAAATTTATAAGGTAAGACTTTACTAAGAACAAATATACATCAAAGTTCTATTTCATATTTCGAAGCACTGGTGCTAAGCTTGATGCTATAGAAGTCGGAGGTAATGTGGGTACCTATGTTATGTGCTATATTTAAACTTAAGACGCTAGCTAAATGAGCGTGGGTCAATGATATCTATTTTCAGAGGTAAAATACCGGTTCCTCCATAACCATTTTTCACTTACTCCACATTAAAAGAAATCTTAAAGAGGATGTAAAGAAGGCCAGAGAAATGTTTCTTTGATATTGGTTTATCGTGCATTTTTTGCATGGTTCAAGTTCAAGATTCGCCATTTGTTTCTAATATTCCGGTATACTAATGTCTCAAAAGGTTATAGAAGGTGTACAAGATGAGATAGCTGGCGTTGTTGTTGTGGAGTATGAAACTTATTTTTTAGCCATAAAAATAAGAAAGGAGCTAATTTGTGAGGTGTGGCCATCAAAACATGAGGACTCGTCAGCGGATGGCAAAATGATTTATGTTCTCCAGAAAAATAATTTTAAATCGCTTGATATAATGAGTAAATTCCAATAAACCCTTATCTCTAGGAGGACAACTCCAACAGGATCACGTTTTATGTGCAAATAATTTTTCTAGTAAATCACTGGTGTAGATAGTACCTGTTTGCTTAAGGATCTTGCAGTAGCGCGTTTTTCAATTGAACTGTTGAAATAGACCCTTTTTTCCGACTCTTTTTACCGCTTCATGCACCACCATTCAATTTTGTGACCTCTTCCACAAAGCGCTCAATACATTAACAATCGGCAGGGAAGTTTGGTACAATTATTGGATTGTCAAGGAACTAAATAATGTCTTGCTTCTTTGGCCACAACTAAAATTGGTTCACTGCGTTCCTTAACGTTTCAATTGACTAGATCTGATAAATTTCTAGTTACAGGAAATAATTTCTCATCCCCAAACCTCAACATTTTGGAATTAGGTTTAGATATACAAATATACTCTTGAAGTCACTTCAAAAACTTTAACATGGGTTGGGGACTTTTTAACTTCTAAACCTTCTCTACCAGAAATATGAAAGCTGGTAAGTTTCGCGGTACCAATTGGTTGAAACCAGTTGTTACACATCAAATAATTCAATTGAAGCCTTAATAAAAAGTAAATGCAATGAAAGGAGATTTAAATTTAAAAGAAATAAAACAAAAATAACTTTTTTAGTTTTAAAATCACATTGTATTTTTGCTTTTTTCTCTGTAAAGCAAGTCTCAAAAACCTATGATGCTTCAAATATATTTGTGGTCATTCATGATTAAGTGTCTTTAATGGTTTATATTTTCATCAAAATGATTAGTTTCTTTATTACGGTTGTTTAAATTAGTATACAGTTTATATTAATAATTTTCCACAAAAAAAAGGTAAAAATAAAGAACTAGAGGAAAAGGAAACAAGTTAGCTATGAAGCTCGTAAAGGTCCATATAATATTTAAGTGATCTTTTAAACAATCCACCTATCAACTACCATATAAGTCAACTTGCACTCAGCCAGAGATAAAAGATTCAAAAAAATTAAATCAAACTTTCTTTGTTTTTGGTTACGTGATGATGTTATTTTTTTGATTAGGTATGTCTCCTTAATTTGTGAAATTGCTACCACAAGGCAATCCTTAATAGAAGATTTCAAAGAAATCAGAGATTTTAAGAGAGGAGGAGGGGAGGAGGAGAAACGGAAAATTTGAGCTGGTATTTGCGCTGGCTGAGGAGATGCAAATTTGGTTGATGAAAAAGTCTATTTTGAATTATTTATGCAACTTTTTTGATCAACAATTTAAAAACTTTCGTAAACTTTTATAAGCCATACGCAAAGACCATCAAAAATAACGAAAGCTCTAAGTAATTTTAAGAAAGGTGGCAATTAAAAAGCAACCACTCTCCGCCCAGATTTGGAGCATTTCCTAGGTTCCAGAAGCCCATTAGATTACATTTTATTCAGGAAAATTGGCTGTATTATACTCTTTTTGAAAATATTCTTCTTCTTACAAGCATTTTAGTATGCGCAAAGAAAAATTAATTTAAAACTTTTTCACAGTTCTCACAAGGAGGGTATAAGACAAAAACTTTCTTTTGGTAGTTATGGAACATAGAAAACTGGGTCGCAACCTGAACCTGTAAACCTAAAGTCAGGAGTTGAAAAATATATGTAAAATTATGGTTTACTGAATACATTGAACTATTTGTTTTTTTAAAATTATTATTTATTTGTAAATGAAATGAAACTTGTCCCAATAACATAAAATCCGGACAAAGCTCTATGTTTGAAAAATAACACGTAGCATTTCCCGTAGACAAAAGTATCTGAAATACTATCTTTAACTAAACTTAAATTGCTAAAATATTGTAATTAATATTAAAACGAATCAATAATTATTCATTTTTTGTAAAAAAGGACATTGTGACTTCGACAAAAATTGAAGATGAAATCATTTGCTATAGAAATGAACTCACTGCCATTACACCACGGAGTCGACTATATGAGAAAGTTTTTTTAATACTTAAATCTAAAAACAAGTTTAACCATTTAGTAAGTAAATTGAATATTGATACTTGCACTGTGTCACGAAATTCGAACCTCTTGTCCCGAGAAAACCCTTTGGAGGTTTGAGAGTACACATGTGTAGAATTACACTAGAGTTGGTTTTGAAATCTTTCATCATTGTCCGAGAAAGAAAAATCAGTTTAAAGTTTCTAATTTTATGCTTATTTAATAAGGTCAATAAACTAAGAGTTTTTTTTTCTTTCTCAAAAAACTGTCTATTTTGGTTATTTGTTTTACAAATAGTACATACAAAATATTTTAGCAAAAAAATGATTAACTAAAAAATTCCGGGAAAAACCTGCAAACAGTTTAGAAACCGTTTTAAAAGAACAAGGTGTGCGTCATTTTTCAAAATGCCTAACCAAGCAAAAACTCATGAAGACAACAGGAAAACTGTCTGTTTTCTCTGTATGAACAAAGCTAACAGGCTGCTGACTGATTTTATGATTAAACGCAGTCAAGAAATTTTGGGCCAAAGAATCAACTTTGAAGACCAAAGAGTACCAATTGGAATCTGTGAAAACTGTCGAGTAAGTCTCAGAAGAAAAGGTGAAGGGAGAGATGTCCAACTTCCTTCCTTGCCAGACTATCAAAACATAAAGATCCGTCCTGCAACAAGAGAATCAGCATGTGACTGCTTGATTTGTAGTGTGGGAAAAGCAAAATTCAGAAGCCCTCAGATAAGTGGAGCAACAAACACTGCCAGTCAGCTTATAGAACAGCCAATTGTTGAGAAAAGATGTTCAGCATGCTTTTCATTGATAGGATGAGGCATCCCTCATGTCTGTACTAAAGCAATGTTACGACAGAACTTACTCGAAGTTGCAGAAAAGGACAAAAAAGCAGCAGAAAGAGTGGCTGTTTCTGTAATTGCCAACAAAGTTCCTTCCCCCCATGGCACTGTCCGTCTCAATCAAGGAGTAGGAAGAACCTTTCCAGTAACTCCAGGTAAAAACTGTACTTTTTAAACAAAAAAAAACTTTTGTCAAAGGGCATAGCAATAAAATATACACTATGAATTTCGGAAATGATACAATGGTAACTTTCTGTGATTTTTTGCAGGTCAATCGCGACAAAGAGAATTATTTCCTTCATCTACACCCACCTTGACTGCACAACATCTAGTACAAATTCAAAACCAGATTGGTCTTTCAAATAGAGGAATGAATATGCTTGCTTCAACTCTAAACAAAGTAGTTCCACAGCGTGTTGTGGAGAAAAATTTCAGAGAAAAGTTTGAATCTCTTGGAAGCAACTTTCTGACCTCTTTGTCACCTCAGAAATTACTGATACATCCAAAAGCACTAGCCAAGAGTCTAAACATTTATTGGTTTACTGCAATGAAATGGAGTCATTAAGAAACACTGTTGCTGAAGTCAGAGGCCCTCAGTCAGACCAGCTTATTAAGGTGGGGATAGATGGTGGAGGCGGGTTCGTGAAAGTTTCTTTTGGTATTATGGGCTAAGAAACAGCAGATACTTCTCCTCCATCAAAGAAACCTCTCTTTAAAAATTTCAAAGACTCAGGAGTGAAGCGTCAACCTTTGGTGGCCATTGCAGAAAATGTCTCTGAAAACTATGACAATGTCAAACAAATCCTGGATAAACTGTGTTTAGAGAGAATGTCTTTTGTTTTGTCATGCGACATGAAGCTTGCTAACATAATTTGTGGCTTGCAATCTCACTCTAGTGCACACCCTTGCACCTGGTGTGACATTGAGTCAAAGAATCTTCATCACAGTGGTGAGCTTCGAACATTTGGCTCCATTCGTTCTGATTTTGAAGGCTTCCAAGCAGCCGGTGCCCAAACAAAAAAGGCAAGGGACTTTCAAAATGTTGTTCACCAGCCAATAATAAGACTTTCTGATGATACTCTTGTCCTAGATTTTATTCCTCCTATGGAACTTCACCTTCTTATTGGTGTTGTGAACCACCTCTTTAAGAACCTCTGTCAGGTTTGGCAAAATGCAGATGAGTGGCCAAAGATGATCAACATTCAACAACAACCTTTTCATGGAGGACAATTTGCTGGCAATGAGTGTAGAAAGCTTTTGAGAAATGTTGACTCACTTCAACAACTTGCAGAGAAGCATGCTTGCTTTTTGGCATTTCCATTTATTGAAACCCTTAGAAAATTTGATGCTGTTGTTCATGCCTGCTTTGGGAATACACTCCAACAGAACTACTGTGAGCTTATTGAAGAGTTTAAAGCTTCCTATCTCAACCTTCCAAACACAAGTGTTACCCCCAAAGCACATGCTGTTTTCTTCCATGTGACACAGTTTATTGATTGCCACAACCACTCTCTGGGCATCTTTTCTGAGCAAGCCACAGAGTCACTTCACCACAACTTCAGTCTTCATTGGCAACGTTTCAAGAGGCCAGCCATCCATCGGGATTATCCCAGGAATCTTCGAAACTGTTTGATCGAGTATAACAGTAAACATTTATTTTGATTTCTATTTGTGGAAGACACATTTACAGTTATTAATTACATATGCTATGTAAGAGTTTAATAAAGGCTTGCTTCTTAATCAATTGAGTAGAATAATTTTGTATAAGTATCTAGAATCATTAATGTTTTTCACAGCTTGAATATCAAAGCTGAAAGTAGAAAACTGTTTGTCTTTAAAGAATAGTTTGTATGTATTTTTTTTGGTTTTGCTTTGTTTAGAGTTGCAAACACATTATATGTTTAAGAAATTTATATGTTATAATAGAGAACAAGATTTTTTTAAAGAAATTATTTTTTTGTAAAATTTTTATTCTGAGCAATAAAATTAAAAACTTTAAACTGATTTTTCTTTCTCGGACGATGATGAAAGATTTCAAAACCAACTCTAGTGTTATTCTACACATGTGTACTCTCAAACCTCCAAAGGGTTTTCTCGGGACAAGAGGTTCGAATTAAAAGTCATTTTGTGACACTGTGGCTTGTGTCGTATATCAATGACTTGTAAAAAGTTAGGGTTGTTGGAACTAACACAAAACCAACCCCTAGCTGTCCCTCTACCAAGAACTACCCCAGCGAATTCTTCATGCTTAATCCATGTATGGTCCTCTTTCTGCACCACGGTTGGCCCATCATTGGTAGACAAAAAATCTTGCTCGTAATGCAAAGCATAGTTCATTTATGGCAGCCATTTTTTGAACGTTGTTAATCAAGCGTTTAGCAATCCTCTTGTAATTGGTTGTAATAGGTCATTTTGATTGTTTTCTGCATCTATTATTATTTTTGTTAATAACAAATAAATAAAAGAAGGCAACATTTTAAACATACATGAAATTGTAACTTTGACAAAATTAAATTAAAATTATTTAAAATAGCTGAAATTATTTAAAATATACCTAAAGTGTTTAACTGAGTTAACACTTTAGGTATATTTTCAATTCAGTAATATATTGTAACTTAACAAATATTTTGTATTTCATCAAAAGGTCACTAAAATATACAACTACTGGAGAGTGCCGGTTCTAGCACCTTTTCATTTTCGACCATATTTTTTACCATGTTTTTTTCCCGTGCAAATTTTTAGCACTCAGATATTTTAAGTCACGCGATTTTTTATTTCTTATCACGTGTAATGAAATGATATTATTTTGTTTTTTATTTTATTTTTCATGTTAGTGTAATGATATATTATTTTGTTTCTTATTTTATTATTCATGTCCCCTGTAAAAAAATAATATTATTATGTTTCTTATTTTATTTTTCATGTCACGTGAATGAAATAATATTATTTTGTTTTTTGTTTTATTTTTCTTGTCGAGTGAGATAACGCTGTAATGAGCTTGTGTGATTAATCGGATCTGTTCAATTTTTGTTGATGGGTTAATTTTATGGGCTTAAAGCACCTAATTTACCCCAATATCATGCGTAAAAGTACACCTGTCCTAGCAGTAAATAAAAACTTCCAGATTGACTAACTTGAGGATCTCCAAGGTTTAATGTGACAACTAGCCTTTTCCAAAATTTCTATAAACTTATCAACTCTTTATTATCAACTCATGAGTTAAATGAATAAGGGTATCGATACCACTTTACTTATGATTTGTTTTTTTGTTTACGAATGATTTTTTCAATTCTAAATATTTCTTGATTAGTTTTTTATATTTCCTGTTCATAAAAAGAACCTTGTACTTCTTCACCATTATTGTCTGTTATTTTATATGTCGGTGGGTCTGTGTACTGAACTTTTGACTTCTTTTTAGCTATCCTAACTTTGTCACCAATTCAAATTTTTGGTTTAGGTACATCGTGCCCATGTAATCGTGCATTTCCATTTAGATTAAACCAGACAATATTCTTATTCTTTTTATCGCTAGCTTCAACTCGAGTCATTTTAATTAAAGTGTGTCATGTGTTGTTGTAGTTATTTACCATTTCATCTAAAATGTCTATATATTTTTTAGTATTATTAGCTGAAAAGTACTTAAACATTTTTTCTTTCATTATTCTATTCCAACGTTCGGCTTCACAACTTTTTCTTCATTTTCAGTTGAGTATAACTGCACGCCTAACGCTTTCACATGCTTATTATAAAATTCTTTTCCTTTATCCACCATACTTTAGTACACTTTCTTTCTTTAAAGTAAGCACACTAACATCAAACTTGAGTATTGGTGAAAATTATGAAGTTAATATTAGCTGGCCTAACTCTATCGCACCGATTCTTGGATTTAACAGATAATATTATATTAAAGGGGAATATGAGTCAGAAAATCTTGTTAGAATAACAGGTGTTAGCACTATACGAGTAACGAACGATGCGATAGGTGCATCATATCTTAACGGAGATAAAACGAATGATATATATTCATTCTTCCCTAAAATTTTAGAGAAACCACCCCAGCTAACACAAAACGTTCAAGAAACGTTCGTAGAACGTTAAAAACGGTTGGGCACGTTTTAAGAACGTTCTAAGAACGTTTTTAACGTTCTTTGAACGTACTTGAACGTTTTGTGTTAGCTGGGACTTCATTTGATTTGTCTTCCGATAGTAGTAAGCAAAATTTCTAGCATGGAGACAAAATTAGTAGATCAATACGGAAATCTTCTTAATTTGCGAGGAGAGGACCTAACTATTAGATATAATATAAGAGAAACATCGACGTCTATTTTGAATCGATTATTTTCAAATGAAGCGCTGTCAAGATAACTTATGCAAATTAAAAATTTTTTTTTTCTATCGTATAAAAAAACAAAGTGAGCAGATATTAAAATATCAAAATGAATATTTCACTGGGGCAGGCTGATAAAATCAAAAAAGCGATTCAAGACGGAAGCGAATTTTACATAAAATTGTCTCATCAAGATCTAAACGGTTAGCACGTGCTAGCAGTGACGAGGTTTCAATTGAATAAAATTATAAAAACATACAAGAATGGAAAAGGGGTTGAACTTAACTTAAGACAGTTAATGCACAACTCAAAGATAGAAGGTGGGTTTATCGGAGCACTTCTTCCTTTTCTTGGTGCAGTTGGAAAAAGTCTTTTATTGAGTGTTATTCCAATGTTGGCGACAGGATTGTTAACAGGTGTAGGATCTTCTGCCGGATCAGCCATTGTTGATAAAATTGCAGGTAGAGGAGTCGTTTATCTTAAAAAGAGAGGACAGGGAATAAAGGTTTTAGCTGCACGATCTGGATTATTTTTAAGACCATGGACTAAAGGAGGATCTGCAGGAGACGGTCTTTACTTACGAAGCGGAAATGGATACGAATCAGTTGGAGCATGTTTATTGCTAAGTTCAAACTCACCATTTGCAAGTATTCCGTTTTTGAATTTGATTCTTTATATTTCACTTGTGAAATTCATAAATTATTTAAGAGTGTAAACTTGTTAAATTTAAGAAAATATTTTAATTTTTTAAAAAATATTTTCTCTCGTTATAAAAAACACGAGCACTCCTCACAAGTTATTTAAACATAATGGTGCTGGTATTCCGCATTATAATTCGTTAAAAAAGTTAAACAAATAGAGAACCAATCGAATCCTAAATCAATCGATCGTTGGAGGTCAAGTCAACAAAAAGGTGAGCTTAAAAGCAGAAAAGCACGAAAAAATAAAAGTGCTAGCCGATTCAAAGCTAAATACAATAAGTGATTATATTTCAAAGTCATTAAAAGATGGAAACATAAGCGAGAGCGAGTACGAGCGAATCAATGCTTGAAAATATTAGAACAAAAGTGATCAAGGGAGAGAAGAGGCTATTAAGACGTTTCAAAAAATGTTCAGCAAAATTTTTTTATTACTAATCAAGAAAAAAACATTTTGAATTGAACATTTTTTTTCTTGCGCATATAAAAAAATGTCAATTCCAAAAATCAGCGATGAGCAAAAAAGAGATCAGATTATTGAGGAATTAATAATTACGAATAAGTCAGAACGTATGTTTGATGATTTGCAAATAGCTATTGCAGGTATTTCAGATATTTCAGAAGCTAGAGAATTTTCATTTTCACAAAATGATTTGGAGAATGTAAGCTGAGAGGTTTTGAGTTTGATAATTTTTAAAAAAATATAGCAAAAGCCTTGAAAATAGATTAAATACATATATATTAGATATAAGAGATTCTATTTCAATAATTTTTAACGAAGGTTGGATGAACTGTGATAGACGTGATATTTTAATGGAGGGGATTGAATCTGAGGATCAGACACAGATCCTGAACGTAAAACATCAATGTTTTATGTTTTTATTTTTTTCATGATATTATAAAAATGTTGTTTTTAAACATAAATGTTGCTGAAAAAAGAGACAAAATTGTTAAAGAGCTGATGGAATCCAAGAAAAGAATACAGCCGAATAGCATAAGTGATGATATGATTGACGCCAGCTTTCAAACAGACCTGACGAAGATGTACAAGCCGCTGATTGACAGTCATGACATGATAAAAGAAAACTTGAAAACACTGACTGACAAATTCAACGAAGGTCACATAACTAACTACATCGCTCTATCGAGTGCTCCTATAGAAATGCTGTCTTATGATGAAAAATTTACGAATGTAGGTAAAATTGCGAGGCATTACCTAACAATGTATACTTCTGACAAAAATCAAACAGACAAAACATTTGGAATTCATTCAAAAGACGGAAAACTGTTTATAGGAAAAGATCCGATATTGATTAACAATAATGACATAATTATTGGTGATAAGACTTATAACGGGACGACTGGTCTTTGGGAGCTGATAACAAAGCTTACACCGGATGAGAGTATGTATGATAAAGGAGGTCCTAAAAATTATAAGAGTATACTTTTAGAGACGGATACAATTGTATCTGAAGCAAATAGCTTCAATTTGGAGGAATGAGAAGTTAAAAAATAAGGGTAAAAAAGGGTCTGGCGTAATTATTCTTCTAGGAGATCCAAATGCACTTGGCGATAAGTTAGCAATCATCGTTGCTTCATGGAGAGCTGGAAATACAGGGTCTAGAAATGAGTCGAAAGCAATATGCGATGAGCTTTTAAGACAAGGAGAGATAAATAGAGAGGAATATAAAGCAATAAAAAGTAAACAGGTGTGAAAAAAATATATGCTTTATAAAAATGATCAGTATTAGCAATAAAAGATACGCAAAGAAACATGTTATTGGTGGAAGTGGTATAATCGATACTATTAAGAAATTCTTCAGAAAAGCAGCAGCGACAAAAGCGTCTAAAATCATCATTAGCTTTACTCAATAAAGTTGCTTCTACTGAGTTGGGAAGAGAGGCGATAACTGCCGCAAAATCAGCAGGAAAAGAGCTAGCTTCTTCTGCTATATCAACTGCTAAAGACGTCACCATTGAAAAAGGGAAAAAAGCGATCGAGAAAGTGTATTCACTTACTGGAACAAATAAAGCGGAAAGAAAAAGTTCGAGCGTTAACGAGTCAATTAATATCAATAGAAAAAGTAAAGACATACTTGTAGGAATGGTTAACAGTGAACTTTGCACAAGCAGCAAGCACACAAGCTGCAAGCGCACAAGCAGCAAGCGCACTGCTGAATCCAATGCCGTTTTTAAATAATTCATTGTTTAAAGGATCGTCAATAAAACCGGCAAAAAAAGATATCAAAGGACAATTCAATTAGGATACAAGACCTTGTAAAAATGGGGAAAGGGATCATGAGCACTATGTGTTTATATAAAAAATTTTGGTCAGAAATTTTAGGAGGAAATAAAAAAAAACTCATGAAAAACTTTTTAAATTTTTTATATTTCACATATAAAAAATGTCAACTTCTGACGTGTTAAATTTTACAGAAATCCCGACTGTCAATGAGGGAATTGGAAGATTATAGTTTGATGAGTACAATCCAGTCAGTACAAATTTAAATGCTGCTGGAGAAACAAGAATTTACTTCGAGCAGCAAGACTTGTTCACACTTCCATCCGAGGGTTTTATAATGATTAAAGGAAAGCTTCTCAAATCAGATGGAACATCCTATGCTGATGCAGATTTAGTTTCGCTTGTGCACAATGGTATAATGCACTTGTTCAGTCAGATATCATATCAATTGTCGAATCAAGAATTAGAAACAATATACAGTCCAGGACAAGCAACTACAATGCTAGGATTTCTTAAATATCCAGCTGAGATTCAATTGTCAGAACCAGCTGTGTTTTAAAGACATATCAACACCTACTGTAGATATTAATAATAACGATGGATTCAAAATAAGACAAAACTACATAATTGCTCAGCCTACTACAAAAGGATCATTTTCATATTGCATTCCGCTAAAGCACATTTTTGGATTCTGCGATGATTATGAAAAAGTTATTTATGGATATAAACACACGCTTACTCTTGTTAGAAAGAGTGATGATGATGCAATTTTTAGAAACAACATTGCAGCCGCAGGAAAAGGAGATATTAGCAAACTGTGATTGTTTATGCCACATGTCATTCCATCTTATATGGAAAGAGTCAATCTTTACAAAGCCATTGAATCGAAAGTGACTGTACCCGTAGCATATAGATCTGACAGTGTGATACAACCGTTGTACCTCCATCCAATACATTCATTTGGAGGCTAAGTGCTAGATCATCTAGTGAAAAACCAAGATACATTATTGTTGGATTCCAAACAGGAAAAGATGGTGGTCAACAGCTTAACCCGTCAATATTCGATCATTGCGACTTGAAAAACATGTGTCACTCTAAATCAGGAAAGATATCCTGCTGTTGATTACAACTTGTCATTCCCCAACAACCAATACTCAAGAGGTTATAGAGATTCTGTCAAGTTAGATAATTAGTTTTATGGAACTACTGAGATAATCACACAACCTGACTTGTCTGTAGCATACTACAGATATATTTGCCCACTTATGGTTTTTGATGTTAGCAAGCAGTCAGAGAGATTAAAATCTTCTGTACTGGATGTGCAGGTTAAAGCTAAATTTAATATAGCCGTTCCTGCAAACACTGATGCCTTTGCTGTAGTAATCTCTGATAGAATGATGCAGTTTCAATCATACGGAAACAAAATGAACATTGTCTATTGTTTTTTTTGAAATTTTTGAAATTTTGATAAATGTTTTTCTTTACATAATAAAATGAGATATACAAAAAAGAGTCTAAAAGATTTGCTAAAAGAAAACAACATTTTTAAAACGTCTGACAACCTAATGACGCTGATTATGATCGCGGTTGAGAATAATTTGATAGAAAAAGATTCACTGTTGGCAAATACAAAAGAGGAAAAGAATAAGAGATCTGTCGGTAGACCAAAAAAATTGTTTAACACGGAAAAAGTGAAACAAGAAAAAAACACTGATCAAAAGTATGAAAGGTTAAGATCGATTAGAAAAAAGCCAGTTTCTGTCAGATTAACAAACATGGAGACTGGAGAGGTCATTGCGTACAATTCGTTATACAACGCGATGAGAGAAACAAGACATGGGTAGAGGTATTTAGAACTGCGAGATGAAAAGGTGGATTAGAACTGCGAGATAGAAATATTAAATTCTGAAAAGCTAAAAAACGCAAGACACGTGAAGAGTAAAATATTGTTTTAAAATTTTTTTTAACTTTCTTGTTTAAAAATCTGAAAAGTGCGATAAAAAAAATCTTGCTTTATAAAAAAAGGAAAACAAAAATGTAAAAGAGTTGTGACATATCGCAAAAGAGAGAAGAGTAAAATAATACTACCAGCTTAATAAAGGTGATCTTGTTAGAGCCCTAGACGTTGCGTCATTTCAAAGGAGTATACTTTCATGGGCTACTCTTAGACCTACGGTTCCCCCTGTTCCTGCTCCAAGACCTATCCCTGCTCCAAGACCTGTCCCTTCTCCAAGACCTGTAAGTACCAACCAATTAGGCGAGCCTGTTCCATCATCAGCATCATCGACAACTTTAGCACCTGTTCGCTCTCAAACTCCTGGGTTTTTTTGAAGGTTGGTGACAGCTGCAAGAAATGTGACATCGTATGTAGTCAACAGATATAATTACTTTGTAAAGTTGATCCCAGAACCAGCTAAGAAAAAAGTAGACAAAACAGGATCTGAGATTAACAAAAAAATAGAATCGCTAAAAAGTAAAATACTTCATCTCTACAAGCAGAAAGACTAAGTGAAGTTTAAACAAACGCAGACATCACTTAGTCACGTGGTTAAGTAGTTTTCAGCTGAAGGGATTGAGGGGTATTACTATATAAAGTTCATGAGTTTGGCGAAAAACGGTGCAGTCGACATACTAAGCAAAAATTACAGCATACAACAAGCTCGGATCGAATTGCAGGGTTGACTCTGTTGTAAAGCTAAGCCTAAACTTTATAGATTACAACCCTCTTAAAGCCAAATCATACATCCCACTTGACAGTTTTCTTGCAATAAAGCACGCCATTATAAAAAATACAGACGATAATGAATGCTTTAAGTGGTGCGTAACAAGAGCCCTAAACCTAAAAGAGAAGAATCCACACAACTTCGACAAAGATCTTAAAAAGCAGCCAAAGGAGATAAATTGGATGGGAATTGAGTTTCAAGTCTCGTTAAAATAAATCAACACCTTTGAGAGGAACAATCCAGATATAGCTGTAAACGTTTTTGGTTACAAAAACTCGTCGGTGTACCCTTTGCCCGTGTTAAAGCATGAAGGATCTAAAAACTGTGGGTCTGAAGGACCTAAACACTTGATTGATTTGCTTTTCATTTCAAATGATGAGACTTCACAAACATCAAGCAATGAGCACAAGATGCACTGGGGTGGTTCATTTTAAACTTTTTTTGAAATTTTAATCAGGGTTTTTACCAGTAATAAAATTTGATCTAAAAACCCTAAATACAAAAAATTTTGAATTAAGGACAACTTTTAGATTCCCCACAAGACATTGGAAGTTAGAATAACGGATTGCGCAAGTGTTGCGCAGCTTTTTTATTCACTATTTGTTATAGTTACTTAGTGGGGTTTACACAATTCAATTATTAACCATTAGAAAAAAATTATACAAAATTTTAATTTACGACTATTTGTACATATCCCACAAAAGATTTATTGAAATACTTAAAATATACAATTAATAACGTCACTGAAATTTTTTTTGTTTGTTTGTTGAAAATTAATTTCAATTGAATTCTTTGCGAAATATGCACCTTTAAAGCTGTTTCGATGCTTTTACACAACTTGAGCAAGTTGTTCTCTCTCTACTGGATCAAAACATTTGTCTTTGATGTCTCCTATAAGCTTGATACGTCGCTCTGCAATATCGTTGACACAAGTAAGATTGCATACAAATTTTTTTGCAGCGTTAAAGTCCTCGAATTTGTTCCAATGTTCTGATGGAACTTTTAGCCATTCTTGGGGTCTGTTTAATTTTAACAAATGAAAAAGCAACCATGACTTTTCGCCAATAAAAGACGATAAAAAAAGTTTTTCTTCGTCGCGCTAAATGATAATTGGAGTTTTCGGTTTATATGGAGTAAATACTTTAGGTCTTGGTAAGTATATAAGTTTCTGACCCATCATAGTTTTTTCTGCATTACTCTCAGAGTCGTCGAACAAGAAAAAGACTACTAGATCCTCAGATAAGTATCAAAGGTGTCTTTCAAAAGACTTGATGGTTTCCTCTGCACTTTCAAGGTCGATTGATTTATATTTCCTCATTAATTAAAAGAAATGCAAGTCATTAGCTGGAGCAGCAGAAGTAATAGCAGATTGAAGAAAGTACTTTGCATAAAAAAGACAAGTGTACTCAGCCATCCTCTCAACCTTTCTTGCTTCTTCATCAGTAAGTTCAAAAGTACGAGATAGTAGGAATATTTTTGTATAATAAATGGCTTTTGACATCCACCTTGCATCATGATCAGAACCAGCATACCGAATGCGGAAACCTCTTTTAATATGTACAGCGAAAAAAAGTAAAGTAAGCTCCACTAGTTCGCGATAGACCCACGAGGAAATGTTTTTCTCTCCAAGCAATCCATTGCCCATTTCTTTATTTCAAGTGCTTGCTGAAATAAAAAACTTTTTTGATTATGAGGCCGGTCCCACATTCTAAGTTCTTTTATATTCTTGTCAAGGTTATGAAATTCTTCTTTGAACCTTTCAAACAACTGAACTCTTAGTGATTTGTTCGGACCACAAATAGCATTGGATGTTGCTTTTATAAAGAGCTCTGGAGTATGATGTTTATATTAAAGTCGGAGTAGAGAACGACCAATATGCTTCTCAATTAGAATTGCAGCTCCATTATATGCTCCACTGCTTGCAGATGTTGTATCATAGACAAGTGCAACAACAGAAGCTTTTAATTGTCATTTATCAACTAGGTTCATCACTGAACAACATTGCGTTTCACCAGTCTCGTCAGCAATTTTAAGAGTACGTAGCAAATTAGGTGGTGGTCCTGCATACACTGCAAGTCGCTCTTCCTTTTTTCCAACAGCTTGCTTGAAAGTTTTTCCATCCCAATGAATTTCCAAATATTCAGGTGGAATACAAGCTTTTTCAATTAATTTAGCTTCTTTAATTCTGTGAGCTGATCTTCCTCAGTAAACAGATGATTTAAAAAGTGTAATATCATTTAAAGCTGTTCCAAGATGAAGCTTTTTGCTTTACTTTTCTTTCTTGCCTTCTGCTTTCAGGAATTTTTTTCAGTGTCTCATATTCTTTTACCAAACAAACAATATGATCAGCACAGTCCTTCTTGTTACGCTTCGTTGGAATACGAGCAGGTAACCAAAAATTTTCAACAATTTCGCTAACTAGATGATTTGCAATGAGTCTTGTTTCTTTTCTAGGATTGTTTTCTCTCTCAAAAAGATATTTTTGCAATACAGCTCTATTTAATGGTAGCTTTCCTCTTTTAAAGTTTTCTAAGGAAAAACCAACAATCCAATGATTTAAACGAGAAGAACGTCTGCTTTTTTTATCGGCAATATTTTTGTTTATAGCCGCAGCTGGAACATGTATCGAATGTTGTGAACGTTTTTTTCCAGATCTAAGTACTGACTCTTCTGCATCAATAGATACATTATTTCCAAAATTTTTACTAGGTCTACCAATCTTCTTTAGTATGGGAGCCATTGTCGTAGTTTGATACAAGGCTGAAGCTTGTAATATAAGTGCTGTAATTGACTATACGTTTAGATATATACTTTGCAACATTAAAGTGATACAGAATAAGGTTCATTTAAAGCGTTGTAAATTAAACTTATTAACGTTGTGGCATGCTTTTAAGAAATAATGTTGTCTCAAGAGATTTAGACTTAATCACTTCCTTAAATGCGATTTCACAATATTAAATTCATAATGGAACAAAAGTATCGATATTGAAATGTTGAAAATGTATTGGAATAAGAGTAACTAAACTGAATTTTGTAACGAAATATCTGTGGTGTTTTAAGAAAAATCTCTTGTGGGATAAGTACAATAAGTCGTAAATTAATAAACTTTTGTAGAACTATTCCTTAATGATTGTCAAATAAATTGTGTGAGCCCCATTAAGAAAAAACAACAGTTTGTTAGTAAAAACTTTGCGCAACACTTGCGCAATCCATTACTTGAACTTCCAATGTGTTGTGGGGATGTAAAATTCGTTCTAAATTCGAAATTTTTGGTATTTAGCGTTTTTAGATAAAATGTTATCACTGGTAAAAACCCCGGTTAAAATTTCAAAAAAAAGTTTAAATGGACCACCCTACAGATGCACCACTGCAGAAACTGCTTGCTTAGATACTATTCTGAAGATTTGCTGGCTAAGCATATATTGTATTGTAACTCACACGACTCAGTGCTCATCCATCTTTCTGAGCCTGAGTTAGCAGTTAGGTTTAGTAACTTTACCAGATCGATGAGAAATCCTTTTTTTGGTGTATGCAGGTTTTGAAAGTTTTATCAAGCCGACAAACACGCGCGAGCCGAATTCTGTAAAGTCGTATACTAAAAAATATCTCACTCGTTCTGTTATTACATCAAGTGTTTGACGAATAAGTTTATAAAAGCTCGCCAGTCACGTTTACAGCAAACAGTGATGAAGACGATGTTGCTAAAATCTTTGTTGATAGATTGGAGGAGGACATTAAGAAAATTTGTGATATGATTAAACTTCCAAAAAAGATGATATACAATAATAAAGACAAAGATGATTTTAATTCTGCAACATCATATCACATTTGTAGAGAAGATCTTGAAAATGATAAAGTACCACTGTCATATTACAGGAGAGTATAGAGGTGCTGCTCATGACTATTGTAATAAAAAATATAGAATTCCAAAGTTCTTTCCTGTCCCATTTCACAGTTTGTCTGGCTATGACAGCCTTTTGTTCATAAAAAAACTTTCAGGAGGTAAAATAAAATGCATCCCCAACAATGAAGAGAAGTACATTATCTTTTAAAAAGAAATTTAAGTAGGAGAGTATGTCAAGGACAGGAAGACGAAGACATTAAACGCGAAATATGATTAATAGACAACTTCAAGTTTATGGCTTCATCTCTAGGCAGCCAGTCAAAGAACCTGACAAAAGACAAGTTGAAAAACATGGGTGGGTTTTAAACTGGGAAGCAATTAGATCTTCTTCTAAGAAAAGGCGTTTACCCGTACGATTGGGTTGACTCTATCGACAAACTCTGTGGAGACAAGCTTCCACCAAAAGAATCGTTTTTCTCAAGACTGAACGATGAAGAGATAAGCGATAGCGACTTTGCTCATGCACAAACAGTATAGGATGTTTTTAATTGCAAAACATTTGCAGAGTACCACAATCTTTACAACAATTCAGACGTGCTTCTTCTCGCCGACATATTTGAGAATTTTAGAGACACTTGCATGGAGTATTACAAGCTAGATCCCGCTTGGTATTTCAACTCTCCTGGATTGGCATAGGACGCTTGCTTGAGAAAGACAAAAATAGAATTGGAGCTTCTAAGCGATTACGACATGATCTTGATGATAAAGAAGGGAATAAAGGGTGGAATTAGCATGGTGTCATATAGATTAAGAATTTCCAAAAACAAGTACATGGGAGATGAATACAATGAAAGCAAAGAATCCACGTACATACAGTATCTGGATGCAAAAAATTTGTACAGGTGGGCAATGTGCAACCTCTCCCTACTCTTGGGTTTGAGTGGATGAGCGAAAGTGAGTTGGCACAGTGGAGAACAACGCCATGCATATTAGACGTTAATTTAGAATACCATGAAAATTTGCAGATGAGCACAACAACTATGCGCTTGCTCCAGAAAGAATTAAGGTAGACAGGGTTGAAAAGCTCATATCAAGCTTGAACAATAAGAAAAACTATGTGTTTCACAAGGGTATAAAGTTTAAAGAAAGAGCCTGGCTCAAAGAGTACATTGACATGAATACAGACTTAAGAACAAAGGCAACAAGCGATTTCGAGAAGGACTTTTTTAAGCTGATGAACAATTCTGTGTTTGGCAAAACAATGGAAAACATTGAGAAGAAAGTTGACGTTAGATTGGTCACAGACAAGGAAGAAGTGGTTACACTGGCGCCGAAGCCCAGTTATGAGAGAAGAACAATATTTGATGAAAACTTGATTGCAGTGCATATGAAAAGAACGCATCTGCTCTACAATACTACTAGGAAATGCCGATTCTGGGACATTGATACTTTTCCTATACTTAAGGTTGATACCTTTGATAACTTGCCAAAATCCGCAATGAAGTAATAAAATATTCTTGTCAGGTTCAAATCTTTAAAATTTTTCAAGATGGTGTCTTATTGTGGACCAAAGAGTTTATCCATCAAGTTAAAGCAGGAGGTTCAGGACAAGGTCTGTTTTTGTAATGTCCAATAGCCAACGTGTTGATTCTATCTTCCAAAATGAATCTTTTGTCATCGTTAGCGCTGAGTGCGACTTTGTTAATCTCTTCCGTGTAAATATCATGGCGATGAGATCGGATAGCGTTCATGGTTGCAAGCGTTTCTTTCTTATCCATTAAGCAGTCTTTGTAATCTTGATGTCTTATTTTATTTTTAACAACGTTCTTTTTGACTCCTTTGCATCTTTGTGTTCTTCATCTTTAAGAACCTTGTAAGAGTAGAGCTTAGGTCGAAGTCCAACAAACTCTTCAATCTGCTTGCCTCCAGTCTCATCCTTGAACATGCCAATAACCTTTTTGTTTGCGCCAACTTTGAACCCAACATTTTTAATGGCAGGATGTTCTTTATCAAATTCGCTCGTGTCAAATTTTTCTAGTACATCATCAGCAATGTCTTTATAAAAATCTTCAGTTTCGATTTCATAAATGAGCGAGTCAGTGTCAGTCATTAACAATTTTGCCTTATCACCGTATTTAGGCTTGATGTAGTCATAATGGAACTCAAACATCAAAGTCTTGCTGATGTCGAGGATACACATTCCTAAGTAAATAGGCTTATCGTAAAAGACTTTTGTTTTTTCATATGAACCGCAATTAAGTTTTCATCAAAAATGGTGTTTCGCTCATAATGAGGACTTTTAGACAATTTCAAAGTTTCTTTTTTGGTGATGGGCTTAACATCAACATGCTTTAGAATATTCTCCATTATTTTTCCAAAGACGGAGTTGTTCATTAGCTTGAAAAATTCCTTATCAGATTCGCAGGTAGCTTTTGCTCTCTTATCGGTGTTGAAGTCGATGTATGGTTTCATAAAAGGTTCTTCTCTAAAGGTGATACCTCGATAAACTTTTGTAATAAACAACTCCATTCGCTCATATAGTTTTAGGTTTTCGTGATAGACGACGTTTTTCTCTTTGTTGTTTAAATTTGGAACCAGCTTTTCAACTTTCCCAATAAGCATTCTTTCAGGAGC